>NC_092051.1:13604844-13909563 GCF_003086295.3 Arachis hypogaea
CCGCATTCAAGGCCATAAACCACAATTTTGAACAAAAAGAGCAATGAAGAAAAATGTGGTTTACCGACTCCTGGGCATTCTCACACAAAACAAAGTCCCTTCACCTTGGCTTATGATTCCCTCCTTATTAGTTTGTCCTTTGTACTCAACCCATCTGTTATCACAAACCACACGAGCATCTCAATTCTAGGTGGTACCAACCCTCTCCAAAGATCATCAAAGACATGCTTCATAGTTGGCTCCCCATATATTTTTCCTTCCGCTACATTGATGAATGATTTTACATTGTATTTTCCATCCGAGCTAAATCTCCATGAGGCATTATCCCTGTTACCTGCACATAAGAACACACTATCTAAAATGTTATTTAATTCTTCTATTTGTACTCTCTCCCTCTCAAAGAAATTCCTTCGCCATTGGAGACTCCACACTCATGATGAACCGATCCACACCCCACACTCATATATAGTACTATTCTTCTGATTTGAAACCGCAAATAGCCTTGGAAATTTATCTTGTAGTGATACATTCCCAACCCATACATCTTTCCACAACCTTGTTTCTTTACCATTTTCAGCACATTTTCTCAATCCCTCCTTGCAAATTTCTCTGTACAACTCATTCTTCTTTGCAAGGTTCACAATCTCCTTCCATGGACTATTGGACCCTTTATCATTGTGCTCTTCAACCGGCATTTTCATCTGAGTACCTCCACCACCACTTAAATAACATGGCTGCATTTTTCATTTCTATATCCCAACTCCAAGTCCTCCATGCTCTCTAGGCTTTTGAATAGTGCTCCATTTGATTGTTGGCATAAATTTCTTTTCTTTTTTGTTTCCCAGAAGAATCTCTTTTGCATTTGTATGATTTTCTTTGCAACTTCTTTTAGCATCTTAAAGAGGCCAAGAAAATACATAGGCAAGCTATTTATCACCGATTTTATAATTACCAATCTCTTCGCCTTTGTTAACAAACTCGACTTCCAGCTACTTAGCTTTTTTTCTATCTTTTCCAAGATCGGTTTTCACGTTGCAACTCTTCTTGGGCTTGCTCCCAATGGAATTAAAATTGCTCTCTTGTCAATATCAACTATGATGAATATATACATATGGTGGTGTTTCATATATAAATTAATTAAAATTGTTCTCTTGTCAAAATCAATTATGATGCTTTAAAACAAAGAACATACATAAGATCAGTTTCTTGTTTGTGTTCACTAACAATTTGTTAACAAAGCATTGTCTGATTACTGTTTTTATTGTCTTTTTCCTTTTCCTTTTTGTTATAGAATAGTCAAATTCTCGATAAGTATTAAGACCAGATTTATGTATAGATGCTTGTTTATATATATATATTATCAACCAATTATATTAAAAACTTTCCATTGTAAAATGTTTAAAATTTAAATTTTAAAAGTAATTATGTACTTAAATATAATTAATTTTATATGTAAATACTTTATTTTTAAATTTTTAATTTATTTTAAAATTTTTTAAATAAAAGTACAGATAGAACTATTAAAACTAGAAAGCTAAAAATTAAAGAAATGGATAACTTATCTAAAAATGATCAAATTGTTGTAAATTTTGAAGATCAACAAGTTATTGGAGAAACCTAAGGTTCGCTTATTGGATATTTAAAAACATTGGCATTTGATTGTAAGTTATTTCCAATCATTTTTTCAAAATGGTCAGGACCTTTAGGTATACTTCGATCTAGATTTGAAGAGTGTTTTAGTAACTTGCTGAAGGTATGTATTTGAAATATTTATTTTTATCAAATTCCTATTAATATTATCTATTGTTAATAATATCTTGTTATTTATATATGATTCTTTTTTATAGCCAAAATTTTATTTCAAAATTTCTATGGGCATTGCAAAGCGATATTGCAAATTGAGCCTTACAAAAAAAGTGGTCACAACATAGAATTAAATTATGAGTTCTATGATACATGCATGAGTAAACAAGCAATCATTGATAATATTCCAGTTGGCATAGACGGAGATCAATGGGCATCCTTTGTTCAGTATCGGTTTCTACCTTCTACAATGGTAACATGCTAAATTTTTAAGGATATAATATTAATACGTAATCACTTTTTTAATCTTCATTTTTCTTTTTTAACAGGAGATGTGTAAGAGAAACAAGGAAGTTCGCAAGAAGCAAACAATTTTTCATATTGGTGGCTCGAAACCCATCTCAAGGAAAAAGACATGAAATAGTATGAATCATCACTCATTTTTTATTTTTACTAAATTATCATATGCTCTTTAACATTTTTTTGTATTCTTTTGCATAGTTTTTAGAAACTAGACGAAAAATTAGCTGTAAAGAAATGTACATAAAAACTCATAAGAAAGATGAGTTGTTTGTGACTGACTACGAGCAAGAGATATAGCAGTAAGTTGTACTGTTTGGTCTATTTTAGTAAAAAGTGTAACTTCAAAAACTGCCAAACTTTAATGTTATTTTGTTAAATTTTTGTTGCTAAAATATCAACTGTAGAAACAAATTGAAGTACTTATGACTTAAAATGAGAAAGATAAATCTGGACCATCTACAAATAATGCTATTGACAAAGTGTTTGGGGAGGAGCATTCTGGTAGAGTGCGATGCATGGGAACGAGAGCAACACCTACTATAAAATTTAATAATGGGAACTCAATTCATTCAATTTCATCGATACATTAACTTTTATAAAAATATAAATTTATTCTTAAAGAATGATACTATATTTTAAAAAAAATTAAAGATGTACAAAATAAAAAGAATAACAAAATAAATAATTCTAGTCACCATTATATATTTATGCCACTTGAATATATTTGATAATATAATTATATCTGACACTTCAAAATATCACCTAATTAATCGCTAAATAATGATGTTGATTTTGTTTAGGATGAAATAATGTCTCGTTCTATAATCTTCCAACACATTTACACCAAGTTCGTTTAAAATCTTGGATCAGATACTTTGATGTTTTCATGTTATACACTTATATATATTTTTTTTAATAATATTTTTAGTTTAATAAAATAAAAAATAATTTATTACAAATTTAAATTTTATTCAAATGTATATTTAATATTAGTCAATAAATTATTATATATATATATACAAAATAAAATTTAAAATCGTAATAAACTGATCACTAGAAACATCCAAAATTGGTTTTATGTTATGTACTATGTGAGATAGAAAAATACAGTATGTATATACGTAATAGACAACAATATAATGCAATTGATATCTATATGCCTAATCGTATCAATTATCTGTCCATGGCCTATTATTTTGCAATAATAAAATGCTTAAGGGGACAGAAACTATTTTATTCTTCTAGAAATTAAAAAAGGAAGTTTTTAGCCATATAAAACTTCACGATAATCAGCAATATTTTACAATATTCTAACTTACGTATTTGTATCATATATAGCGTATCAGATAAACGGACAAAGGCACAGAATAATAGCCGTAGTAAGATCACAAGTTACGTAACAAAATTTGCAGTGGTCCAATATTGCACATGCTCTAAAATAATAAAAAAATTAACAGACAAATTAAAAGTGGGTTTAATTTGTTATCAGTTGATAACACAATAACACTACTACAAAAATAGAATTTAACTACTAAATTTTACTTGTCTTTTATTTATCACAAAATATAATTACAGTAACTAAAATTTGACCTTTTGATACAAACAATATTTTCCGTGGCTTTTGAATTTAAAGCTTATATTATTCTAATTCTATTTTTTTTGAGTACTCTCCTTCTATTTTACATTGGCGTGCTATTACAGTCATGAATAATTTTTTTTAAAATAAATTTATTAATCTATAATATATTTTTTTAAATATTTTGATATTAACACAAATTTATAAAATTAAATTTAAAAATATAAAAAAATGAATTTAGATAAAATAAAAAATTATAAAGATAATATTTTAATATTTGAATTAATTATAAAAATAAAATTTATTTAGTTAAAATAATATAATTTAGATAAATAATAAAATATTAGATAAATTTGAAGTAGAAAAAAGTTTTCAGTGAATCTTTTACTAAAAATAAATTATTTTATTATTTGTTAAATTTAAAAAAAAATTAGAATAAGTTAAAAAAATTCGTCTTTATTTACATAGTACTCACTATATATTTTTGTGAGTATTTATTATATGCATAATTATCTTTTTAAAAATTATTTTGTGAAATTATAAATTAAATTTTTTATTTATATAATTATTTAATTGATATATATTATTAATTAGTTATTTTACCATTATTTTTAGTTATAAAAAATTAATACTAATTAATTTATGAGTAATTATTCACTTATGTAAAAGTTCGTAATTTTATCAAAAAATAAAAAAAAATTTGATTTGTAAAATTTCTTATAACAATTTTATGTGATAATTAATTTGTCTAACAAAATAAATTTAGTAACTTAGTAATTAAAATTTATTAAACATTAAATTTTTCAGGTAAAAATATTTATAAAATTAACTTAATGTATAACTTTTATTATATTATTTCGTACATAATAGATAAATAATTAAATGGAATAAATACTTAAATTGGTCTCTCTAAAAGATTATCTGATCTCTAAATTGGTCTCCAAAAATAAAATTAATTAGAATTGTCTCTAAAATATTTTAAAATGGTTAGAATGACTAATGACAAGATATATTTAAAAATTTTTGTCTAATTAGTCCTAAAAAGAATAAATCATAATCCTTTTTTCTCGTTAAATGCCATTGTTGTTGCAGCAACAAATTGATTCTCTAGATGTCAAAATTGTTGTTGAACTACATCATGGGGAGCGTCTAGTTGGCCAGAGTCTAGACAAGGATACAATATGGTCGAAAACTATGCATAATATAATATATAGTCCTACTAATAACTTATAATCCTCCTGCTACCTTCGTTTTAAAAGTCAGAGATTTTGACTAAACTTCAAAGTTACTTGGTACATGTATAATGTATTTAAAGAAAATTGATGCCTTATCCGTTAAAATAAATTATTTTATCAAAAGAAAGATTCTTGAGGATGAAAGTTGAAATTGAAATTATTTGAAAAATGTAAAGTAGCCTTATAAAGAATGATACAAAGAATGTACTCATAATGAATAAATGCAATTCATATTACTACAACATACCTTCTGAAGCTCTCATTCCATTTATGGAGAAGCGAAAATGAGGTGAAGTAGATAGAAAATTTTGAGCAAACTGCAATGCTGCTAAACATCTCTTTTGAATTTCTACTAGTTCTAGAGCCTGCTCCTGCTCTTCCATCAGTTGTCTCTTAAGAGATCTAGCATTCCCACAACTTCTTGGAACTACAAAAAAAATGAAAATGGTTATTTTAGTGACTAATGAAAGAATGATCACAGAACAAATCATATTAACAGGATTAAGTAATATAGATTTCAAACAAGATAATATAATACTCACTTGAGTTCATTTCAGAATCCATGTCTATGTGGTGAGACGAGTAATACAGAGTACTGAATTCTACCAGCATACTTCCTGCAACCAAATTAAAGTTGATATGATAAGTTTCTTGAAAAAGTTCCTGCAACATAACTAGCATGATTAAAGGATAAAATTAAATTACTAAATTTCATTCATACACAAAAGAAGAAAGTAAATTAATTAATATATATTATTATCATATGTAAATTTCTCTAAATTAACCTTAAGATAATAAGATATTGATACAATTATACCAAGAAACAATCAAATTATAACAAGAACCCTTTCTAATGTCAAGTGTAATTGTACTCACATTTCAAGCTTAAATCCAGAGTTTAAGCATTCAATTCCAAGCTGAAAATGTAAATTAACCAAAGGAACATTAGACAAGGAAGTATTTTTCAATAACCTTTGACTTCTCCCGGTAAGGTTTAATAAGTACCGAGGCCACGAACATAATGGAGATTACCTTTGTCTAAAATGGTTTTAACAGTTTGCGGATCAATAAACATCACAAAGCTAAACATCCTTTTCTGTTGGAGGTGAGAACCAAAGACGAAGGATTGGATTAGAGAGGATTGGATTAGAGAGATGTTCTGTTTTGAGAAGAAGGATAGAATAGACTGTAATGAAAAAGGGTTGAAAAGAGTAACAAAAGAAAACGACACCTTTGTTGTTCACATGTGACACTAACGGTCAGGGTAAGTCAGAAGGATTAACCTGATTATTTTTAAATTTTTGTTGGAGAAATTCTTATTAATTTTATCTTTTGGAGACCAATTTAGAGATTGAGTAATTTTTCAGCAACTAATTTAAGTATTTACTCAAATTAAATAATATTGTATTGCTTAAATTATCAACTACATAAACATAAAGTGAAGAATTGTGAGGAGCATGTGAGGACTGAGGAGCATATATTTATTAAAGTGTTTTTTGGTTATTTTATTGTTATTATAATAAAATTAAAGATAAAAATAATATAGACTTAAAATTTAAATTTAAATTTATATTTTTTATTGTATTCGACCGTTGAAAAAAATAATTTAAAGTATATTTAGTAGATAATAAACAGTAGAATAAGAAAAATATTTTTAAGATTAAAAAAAGTTAAAGACGACCTAAACAAGCTGAATTTTTAAGATTTAAAATTTTAAAGTGCGCTTAACTTTTTAGGTAACTTTTGGCAAAAAGTTAAAATAACCACGGAGAAAGTCCAACATAACTATCCATCACTTTTATTCATGTTGTCTTTTAACTCCTAAAGTACTTTCTTCAACCACATTATATGAGCCCCTATCATATAATAGGACATCCTCCAAATTCAAAATACCGACTTTTTTTTTCATTTTGGTGTTATTTGTGTTTTTTTTAGCAGATTTTCTCGTGAAGTAAAAAACGTAATAATTTATGAGAGGTCTTTTTAACAGAATTACAACAACCACATAATATCAACAACAATAAAGAATTTGGATAAAATTTGGATGAAATAAGTCTAAATCAACTGCACCACCTACTAGAAAAAATTATAATGACTCTTTAATTGTCAATGTCAAAGGTAGATGCAATTTCAATTTTTTTTACGTGATTTTTTTAGTTCTAATAATTGATTTATTTTTTTATTCAATTTTGCATTCGGTTGTAAATACTTCTACAAAAAAAATCACAACTTATAAAATGACGACAATTTAAGCTTGGCATTTAAAAAAGATAAAAAAAATCATGATAGAACTTATGGACATGGACCAGGTCGAAATAATGGCGCGCACTTATTGGTACGATTTTTAGGTGTAATGGCCGATAAAGCATGTACGTGGTTTTAGTAGTGCTGTATATCAGTAGGTTTTGACAAGTTTAAACGTATTTTTGAATTTGTAATTGGTGGAGTCTTCAACAACGTCTCAGTAATATGTGATAAATTTAGAGGAGTTGGTTGAAACTTCAAAAAAACAAAAGCTATAAATATAAAGAAATCAAGATCCCGTTAGCAGTTTTATACAAATTTTTGTCAACAAAATATAATGATAAAGTACCTAATCTATTCGGTGATATACTAGATATTTAATTAGTGTATTTAAAAAATAATAGTTAAAATTTTAAATATATTTACTTAGAAGACGTTAGAATTTTTTTTTATTTATGTTAGACTTTTTCTTATTTCTTATTATATACAAGTTTAGATTATTATTATTATTATTATTATTATTATTATTATTATTATTATTATTATACTGAATTATTTTAGTATTTTTTTATAAAAGAATATTAAATATTATATATTTAAAAAATTTGATTTTTATTATTAATGTTATATATATAAATATAATTTTAATTTAATAAAACTATTCTATTAGAATAAATTAGCACAAATTAATTACAGATTGTATGTGAAAAATAATGCAAGTTAGCTACAAAAATAAATTGATTAAATTATTCGATGTTAACCATAAAAAAAATTGTAGCTAAAAAATTTGATTTACACAAATTAACTACAAATAAAATGTGATAGAATTATATTTGTTGATTTGATTATTCTTATTTAACTACAGTATTATACGTAAATAATGATATATAAATGGTGTCTCTTCAAAAGTCTCTATAATATTTAAAACTAAGACTAATAACTCTAAATTCATATCAAATTGAAAATATAACTCTTCGAATAGCCACACATTTTTTTTTGTGGCTAATAAGACCATTATTACTATTGTTCTTATCAAACTGCGGCTGTGGATCATACTCAATTTGCATCAATCCATGTCTTGATGCTGATGATAACGATGATGATATGAGTATGGTAGGTTGTTGTGGGAGTCCACGCGTCGAATTCTGGCGTCATGATTGTACACGTAAGCATAGCTGGGAATGGGACGAGTAGCAACACCACAGTGAACGTGGATGAGTTCTGGGTAAGCATAGCTCCAATCAGCAACATAACTTGTTTGGATTTATTTCACCGGAAATGCTCACAGACTCACAGTCCCACGTGCTGCATCAATGCTATACGATACTTCTACGAATCAATTAGACACTGGAAGAAAAATTGGTGCGTAATGTGATGACCATACACTCCATCTCAAGAATCAAAGATTATCCAATGTCATATATTGTGATAAGATATAGTAAGAAATTTATACCATGCGTGCCAAGGGGCAATTATCCTCCATCCTTGAGGCAAATGAAAAGTGTCTCCACTCAATTTGACTCTTGGTTAGTTGGTTTGGATTTTATAATGATTGTTTAGGTGGTGATATATATTATTTTAGGCAACTACTTTAATGAAAATATTAAAAATATTTTTTTATGGTGATTTTTATTTAAAAAATATAATTTATTTATTTAAATATATTTTAAATAAAAGTAATATTTTTTATAACATATAAAAATTAAATTTTATAATTTATTATTTAATGATCAAAATAAAATATTTTCATATAATATAATGACAATAATAAAATCTTTATTGAAGTAACCACTTTATTTTAAAGTCTAAATATTTGTACGTATCATCTTATTAGGGTTCTAAAAGAGAATAATGTTTTGACTCGGCCTAGAGTTAAAGTTCCGTGACAAAAGAAAAAAAAGAAAGAAAGAATAAAAGCCTAGAATTAAATCGATATTTTAATCAATTTGGATTGGTTGAGTGATCAATTTATTTGTCAGCTTAAATAAATGTCGGGCGTTTGAATCTCACCTTGTATTCTTGTGTATTAATGCGATAAGTCTATATGGCTTGTTAAACTGTTAATTTATCTGTTAAGAACCAATTAGGATTGATATATTTTTTTGTTGAGAGTTTTGTTGTCTTTTGAAAATAATTATCAAGATTTTTTTATTTTTTTTAAATACATTAGTTAAATTTATTATATTTAAAATTGAGAAATAGTAGTAATTTTAAATTGTTTTTACTTATAAAAATTAAATAAAAAATTTATTAGTGATTAACATATTATATAAGTATGCTCCGAAAAAAATATCAGGAAGAATCAGTGTCACAAAATTAAATATCAAGAATAAAAAAAAGTATATTTTTTTATTGAAAACCTCATGGTTCTTCAAAAAAATTATCAACAATTGGGTATTCACGGTTTTTTTATTTAACTAAATAAATAAAAATAATTAATTCTTAAAATACGTAAAATAAGTAGACAATGAAAATACGCATGGCCACCTCACCTGCAGCGCATGCGAAATGAAAAACCACATCAATTTAAGAATGGCGCCAACAAAATGGGACTGACATAGAAGAAGAGTAGATAGCGCAAGGAAAACAAAACCTGACTTCTCAATGCAGGACTGGCGCCACGAAATGGCCACATCTTTTTTTATCAGAGTGAGAGATTAGGGATTTTGTAACATCATAGATAGATAGCATTTTCAGTATCAGAGTGTGGTTCAAGAACCTTAAGCCTAAATAGCCACATCTAGTTCAGCACTCGCATATTGGAACACATCAGCCGTGACAAACATGAATTGGGCCATCATAGTAACGGCGCCCACAAATTATGTTGCAAAACATATTCCAAAGCGATATGAGACAATCCTAAGCCTCGTTATTGTTCCATGTCATATAATACAAAACAAAAAAGACCTCGTGGTTCTGGTGGTCGTGGCGGAGTACCTGCACCAACGTTTTGGCGGCAGCTCCATCGTGGAGGTCATGTCTTTGGAAGCTCATGAGCTCGCCGTATATCGTGATACTGATACCTGAACTGCTCAAGCTGATTCGTTATTATATTGAGGCTTAACTTTGACATTAGATTGAATTGAAATTAATTGAATCCTAGTTGAATTGAAACTTGTGATGGCAGTGATTAGTGTCCAAAATCCTAGGACTTTTCATTGTTGAGATCATTGATAAAGTGTGTGTTTGAATTAGAAGTAAATTTGTGCCAACATAATTTATATTTGACAATTTTATACTAAATTTGATTTTGATAAAATAAATATTGTTTTGATAATATTAATTAAAATAATTTTTAGATAGATAATTATAAAAAAAACATGATATTAAATTATAATGTTATCTTTTTAAGTATATTTAATCTTTGTTTTAGTATATTTTTTGTATAGTATTTTTCTAATATTTTATTTTAGTATGCTATAATTTTTTATTATTATAATAAAAATTAATATTTATTTATTAAATTAAAAACAATATATAAAAATGGATAATTTTTTAAGTATTCTTTTTATAATAAAAATTAATATTTATTTATTAAATTAAAAATAACATGTAAAATAACATATTGTAGTACTCCTTTTAAGTATTCTCAATAATCTTATTTTTATTACTATTTTGGATTCCAACTTTTATTAGTAATGCTTTTATTATTATGTATGGTTAACTTTTTATTTAGTTTATCATTTGTAATAGGAACAATAATACATATTATAAAAAATTAAAATAATATTGAACGCACCTTTAAGATGGAGAATCATATTTGCATTTTGAGTAGAAGAAGTTATCAAACACAAAAAATAACATTAAAAAAATTTAAACACATTTTTATCCTCTTCAACGAGTTTGTCAAACACATCCAAACTTAACTGAAGAATTGAATTGATATACAAGTGAGTTTGTCAAATTCGCTATATATGCAAAAATATAATGACCAATAACAAATTCTTAAATATAATTAGATTAACTAATTTTTTTTAGGTAAAAAAATATGGAATATGGTTTGCAACATAATTAGTTGGCTCTGCCACAGCTAATGTACTCCAATTCACTGGTGCTGAACTAGAATTGGCCATTTTGCCATCTCCAATCCTGCATATCAACCTTTATTTTCCATGCGCGGCCTATTCTTTTTTCATGTCAGTCTCCATTTTGCTGCTGGCATCATTCTTGAATTGATATGTTTTTCTATTTTATATGCATTTTAAGTGAGGTGATTATGCGTATTTTTATCCTAATATCATTTCCTACGTATTTTAAGAATTAATGATTTTTATTTTTTTATTTAAATAACAACGCCGGATATTCACCCTAAGAAAAAATAATAAAAAAACACTAGAATACAAAAAGTTGGCTCCTCTAGGGATAAAAGTTGTTAGAAAATAATTATTTTTAGTGTATTTAAAAAAAATTAGTCATAAAAGTAAAAAAATAAAAAATATTTTTTTAAGAGTTACAATATATTTTTAAAAAAATTAATTAAATATTTTTTAATATAATAAATAAACAAAAAGTATTTTTATATTATTATACTAAAATATAATAAAATATATTTTATATGAGATATTTAAGTATAAAGTTTTTTTTTTTAAATTGAACATTTTTTTAAAAAACAAACCTAAACAAGTCCTAACAATATCATGCACTTTTAATTTGTGTACGATTATGAATTTGGTGATACTCAAAATATAGTATAATATTATTATTATTACTTAAAATTCATTCTTAGCGTGTTATATCTTTAAAATAATTTTAAAATAAAAAAAATTCAACCCAGCGAATTGTATTTTTAAAATAGAGTTTAATTTTGATGTACGTGTAAAACATTCTACACTGTTGTACAATCACAACTCTTCTCTTGAATGACCATTGTGGTCGATATAAAAGATAATTATTTTTGTTAATATGATTAGATAGACATGTAAAACGATTTTACACAATACATTAAAATTAAAGTATTTTTAGAAATCACCAATAAGTTTCATTAAGTTTCATTTTTTGTGATTTCACCTTCCTACAAATCATATAAAATTGATTTTGCCCAGCTTCATGAGCATAGGTCAAAATAAATGGAGTTGCGTTTGTCCGTCATACTAAATGGCAAAAGAGTTTTTGTTATACTGCTTTGTTTTAAGCCAAGAACTTAGAAATGTACTCCGAAAGTAGTAATCGGCAGATAAAAATAATGGTTAGGCTTTTAATCATTAATTCATATGGTTAGACTAGACTATCAATTAAGTATTGATCCATACATATGGAGCATAGATAATAACAATACTTTTTGAACACATTTTCGGTACCTTCACCCACTCTCACAAACGTATTAACATATGACCCACAACTAAAATTAGATATCAGAACTAATCACCTATTTAGGCTATTTTTCATTTTTTCTATACACAAAAGACTGTTGGCATTTAGTCTACGTTGATGAAAAAGGTGCATTCCACAACAAAAAGCAACAACTATTATAGTCACTGCTGGGATTGCTCTCGAAAATATGCATGATCGAGAGAAGTATCATTGCTCTGGAAAATGCATTTTTCTTTTTGGTTAACACAGATCGTGTATAAGTGTAAAAGCTTTCAATAAGGATTGCCTAAACAAATCTGCGGGCAAAATTAATTCGGTTATACATGAAAAATAAAAAATATAGCAAATTATTCTGAAACTAGTAGTAGACATCTCTGTTCTTTCTCGAAGCAACAATACATGTAAGAGTAGATAATATTCTAAACAGGGTAACAATATCAATAATCAAGAGCCATAGTCGCTAACACTCAACAACACTCCATGGAACCATTAACTAATCATCTCTAAGCCTGCAATAACAAATAAAAGTAAAGTCAGTTAAGAGTTAAGACTACAAATTGATTTGTAGGGCTAAATATTAATTGACGAGACCCTGAGAATAATTATGCTGTTTTAACTGCTAACCTTGTTTGCAATGTTGTTTGAGAGCCAATCAAGCCCTTCATAAAGTCCTTCACCAGATGTAGCGCAGGTGCTCTGGATATACCTGCATGCCAAGAACATGTCAATGACAATCAGTAGAAGGTTGGAGTCAGGAGTATGGAAATGAAAGAAAGGATCCAAATCGATATTTAGGGTTACCAGTGACGTTGACGGAGTGAATGAAGACCAAGCTTATCAGTTATTTCAGCAGCATTCATAGCATTTGGAAGATCTTGTTTGTTTGCAAAAACTAGAAGCACAGCATCTCTTAACTCATCCTGATAAAATATAACATATACAATGAGAATCATGAAACTAAGCGAGAAAATTAAGTTCCCGTAAAAGGAAAAGAAAGAATGCATATTTGGCATATAATCACAGTCACTTCTTCAGAATCTAATACCTCATTCAACATCCTATGGAGCTCATCCCTAGCCTCGACAACACGATCACGATCATTGCTATCTACCACAAAAATAAGTCCTTGTGTATTTTGGAAGTAATGTCTCCACAAAGGACGGATCTAGAAAGAAAATATTGAGAATATTAACCTCAAAAAAATTCAGGTATAAACATAGTAGGCAGATGCCAATGAAAATGCTATTTAAGACGGAGATAGAATGTGACTCAACCAATACAAAAATTGGTGAAAAATAAAATACACATTGATACCAAGCTGAGTCTAAGTCATTACTGAATCCAAGCAACAAACATAAGTTATCAACAACAGATGCCACAGCAATTTAGTTTAAGATCAGATTTGACGTGGTTTTAGAGTAAAGCCAAAAGATTTTCATAATTTTAATTAGCCATAGGATGCCACTAGTATATAAAACCGCTACGCACGTTTACTTCAAGTACAAAACCATATTATTAAAATTTAAAATGAGATGACACATTTTAATAAACTGATTACCAGTTATCAAACCTCAGTTCTTGAGTTTAGAAAATTGATAAATCTACAAACAGACACCAGTTCACTATTTATATGAACAAAACATTATGCATTCTCAATCACAAGTTTATATCATAATGGAGAGGAGACATACGAGTTACTATATCAAACGGATCATTCATCTCCCAACAATACTGGTCAAGGAATTAGGTCACTCTAATGTCATGTGATGAAATCAATGAAATCATTTTGTACTGCGATCTAAAGAAGAGATACCTTGTCCTGGCCACCAACATCCCAGACAGTGAAGCTAATGTTCTTATATTCGACGGTTTCCACATTAAACCCTACATGCCAAACGATAAGTCAATTTTAATTATTATAAATTTATTATGAGCATAAATTAGAGTTGATCTGTGGTTTGATAAGAAACAGAGGCATCAAATGCTGAAATTATTGAATTGATCTGAAATGGAAGGGAATTGAAAGGGAGAAGAATGGAGATCATACCAATGGTAGGAATGGTGGTAACGATCTCTCCGAGCTTGAGCTTGTAGAGAATGGTGGTCTTACCGGCAGCGTCGAGACCGACCATAAGTATACGCATCTCCTTCTTGGCGAACAGCCTGCTGAATAGCTTCGTGAATGACAGACCCATCTGGAATATTGTGAACGTTCACCAAACAACGCAAACTCAATTAGTTCGATTCCAAATAGCGGATCAGAATGCAATGATGGAAAAAATGAATATCCAAGGGGGAAGACGACGGGATCTGAACACAAGCTAGACAGATCCAATCTAAGGACTGAATTTAAATCGTGAATTGCAATACAGAATGAGGAAACGGAAGAAAGGAGGAGAGATTCGGGAGTTAGGGTTTGTTGAGAAAAAAAAGAATTAGATGGGGTTACCTTGGAGAGCCGAGAAAGAGAGCAATTCGTCTGAGCTGAGCTGAGATCTGTTCTTGTGTTTGGATTTTGGTGCCTTTGCAAAAATGCAGGATGGAGAAACAGGACCCTACCCCTTGCTATTTCCTTGATTAATATGGCCCTGCGGAACTCGTTTTGTTTATTTATATCTACATCTAAAATGTCGCATTTGGATTACGGACCAATTAATATTTATTTACAGAGTAAAGCACCGATTAAGTCCCTGAAGATTCTGCGTTTGGACAATTTAATCCCTGAAAAAAAATAACAAATAGATCCCTCAGAAAACAAAATGTGGACAAGTTACATCCTTCCGTCAATTCATCTGTCAAAACGGAACAGAATTGCCTTGCTGTTCTCTTACCTGAACTGACGTGTCCGTTACAACTACATATGCAATGAGACGACGTCGATTTTTTGGTTTCCTTCGTTTATATTCATTTCACTTTGCCCTTAACCTTCAGTTACCCACTGTGATTATCTATTAACCCTAAGGAGAAGTTGGAGTGAAAGAGTGTTGGTTGTGCAGTAACAAAAGTGACGATCCTTCTTCAACATACCAGCAAGGAAGAAGACGCCGTCAAGAGAACCGGTGTTAGCGGGAGCATCTTCGAGTAAGGTAAAAAATGGTTATGCTTTTGTTAGTTAGTGTAACTTTTTGTCAGTTACTTTCATGGTGATTCCAATTTTTTCAACTTGTTTAGTCTTCTGCAAAGAATGATGGTCCCATATTTTTCAACTTGTTTGCATGACACATTTTGCCACTTACTCAAATTTGTATGCATTTGTTGAAACTAATAATTAACAGAAAAAAACATACATGTTCTTGATTCTTGAGTTAACTGTTTGTACTGAACAGATGGAGGAATTCGCTATCCTTGTGTTCCACCATGGAGAAAAATTTTTGAGGAACAAACGGGGAGAGTTGAGTTATCGGGATGGATTAATTGAGAGGTTTCCAAAAATGGATATGAACCTTGTGAACTTCTTTGACTTGAAGGAATTGTTCAAGAGTTTGGGATACGATGATTACAAAGCGATGATGTGGTTTGATCCAAAGGCTGCTAATTTTGAAGCCGGTTTGCATCCTATTTTCGGAGATTCAGAGATCAATGCTTTAAGGCAGTACAAAATACAAAACAAGGACTGTGAGGAGTTCTATATATATTTTGAGCATAATATTCTTGGTGGTGAAGAAGCTATAGAGTATGATGAAGCTGGGATCCTCCTATTTCTAATGATGACAGTAGTGATGATCATGGTTACGAGAGCGCTGAAGATGAGCTGTACAAGCTTCCACCGGCTGGTGAAGAGGAGTCAGACACCGAAGAGGAGCCTGCAAGAGTGACTAAAAAGAAGAAGGATGCAGACAATAATCGTTTGCCAAATGCCAAGAAAGCGACTTCCCCAAAAGGAAAGAAAGTTACTAACGATGAGACTCGTATAACTAGCAATTCCCCTAAAGGTCGAAAGAAGAAGGAATATAAGAAGGTGAGGAGGAGTTCAAGACTGCAATAACAAGCCAGAAAATACGTGGAGAACTCCATAACGAGTCAGACCCCAGTTGAAATTGGAGATGATGGGGGACGAAGACCATCATGAACATCAGATGCATGCACAAGATGCTGAAGAGGTTGGGGATGACCCTTTTGTTGGATCCTTTTTGGGGGAAACACGTTCTCACAAGGAGTCAGATGATGAGAAAGTTTTTTACTATGAATCAGAAGACTTGCACACTCCTGTTGGAAGCGATGAAGAGAATGAGGCTAACAGGACTGGTTTTGATGACTTCTCGGAGGGTGCTGAATTTGGAGAAGTGAAGCTAGAAATTGGCATGAAGTTTGACACTTTGGAGCAGTTCAAGAGGACGCTAAAGGACTGGATAGTAGCTCAGGGTAGAGAATTACAGTGGCTAAAGAATGACAAGCTGAGGTCAAGAGTCAAGTGTGCTGAGAAAAATTGTCCATTCTTAATTTTTTGCTCATGGAATTCAAGTGAAGATTGTTTTCAAATCAAGACTTTTTTTCCCGAGCATACATGCAATCGGGACTTTGGAAGCAATCAGGCAAATGTGAGATGGCTTACTGAGAAGCCTGAGAAGCGATTACGAACACAATCGAAGCTCACACAAAAGGAGGTATTGGATCACATAAAGTAGGATTATAACATGCAAATTCACTAAAAAAACATGCAAAGGGCACTTAAAAAGGCAAGGGAGTTAGTAATTAGTAAGGAAAGTGAACAGTATAGCAAATTAAGAGATTATCTGGCTGAGATATTGAGAAGTAATGCTGGCAGCACAGCCTTGTTAGGAGTTGAGCCAATTCCACAATCTCCTCCACTTTTTGACAAGCTTTATATTTGTCTAGATGCATGTAAGCAAGGTTTCAAGGCAGGATGTCGCCCGTTGATTGGACTAGACGAGTGTTTTCTAAAGGGCTATTACGGGGGACAGTTATTATCTGTTGTGGCTCAGGATTCAAATAACCATTTCTATGTGATAGCTTATGTTGTGGTTGGATCAGAGACCAAGGAAACATGAAAATGATTTCTGATTCTATTGCTAGAAGATTTGGAAGATGTCCAAACACACGGATGGAGCTTCATATCTGACCAACAAAAGGTAAAAACTTAAATGTATTCTTCACTTGTTAGTGTGGTATTGAATGTGTATTTGGCTTATGGCACTGAATTGTATTCTTCCTTGTTAGGGTCTGCTTCTGGCACTTCGTGAGGTGATGCCCAATGCACATCATAGAAACTGTGTGATGCACATCTGAAAAAACTTTTTGAAGCAATACAAAAATAAGCAAACCAAGGGTGCTGTGTGGGAATGTGCTAGATGCACAACTGCAGTTGAATTCAAAGCAAGCATGGACAAGTTAAAGAAGATAAATAAGAAAGCATGGGCCTATTTGGCTAAGTTTGAGCCCGCTGTGTGGGTCAAGGCATACTTTAGCCACGACCTTAAGGTAGATAACTTGACCAATAACATGTGTGAAGTCTGGAACTCAAGGATTGTGGATTACAGGGTGAAACCGGTATTGACAATGTGTGAGGAACTCAGATGTTATATTATGAGAAAGATGACAAATCACAGGAGACTTTTGGGTGGGTACAAGGAAAAGATTGCACCAGTTCAACAAAAGAAGTTGGAGATGCTGAAAAGGGTAGTGATAAGTGGCAGCCACAATGGATTGGTGATGATGATGGAGTCAAATATGAGGTTCAGTATGATGGGAAGAATGTGTTAGTAAATCTGGACCATAACACTTGCACATGTAATGTGTGGCAACTCACAGGTAGTATCAAACACTTTGGATCCATAGAGCTTTCTGGACAGTAGTTATATAGATAGTTTGTTAAGGATATTTCTAATTTGGTTTGTAATTGTTGTTAACTTGTCTGTGTCAAGAATGCCGTGTGTGCATGCTATATTTGCTATAGCCTGGAGAAACGAGCGACCTGAGGACTATTGTCACCCATGGCTGCAAATGAGCTCATTCAATGCTACATACCAACATTGTGTTCAACCAGTTCTGAGTGAGCAATATTGGGAGAGGGCAGAAGGATCAAGACCTATTCCACCCAAGCTTAAGAGACCCATTGGCCGTCCAAAGCTACATGCAAGAAGAAAAGATCATGTTGAGCCACTACTGAATGCAAATAAGGTCAGGAGGAGATTCAGTGTGACTTGCACCAAGTGTGGTAAATCTGGCCATTACTCCAAAACATGCAAAGGAGCTCTAGTAACTAAGAAAGAAAAAAAAGAGCCAGGGCATCATAAAAAAATGGTACACAAGAAGATGCACCACAGGCTGACAGTGCTCCCCAGGCAGAGAACCAAGAAGCCATTGTTGCACCCGACCCACAGCCACAGGTAATCATAGTTAATTGTATACTCGCACTATTATTAAGGATTTAGTATTCTGGTATAGTTTGTATTAGGGATCTAAATGTCCTATCACTAACTTATGAGGGGTTTAGTTGTCCTAAACTGAAAAAATAGTTAATCGATTATTTAAAAGCTTAGTGTGATAGTGGCTCAATTGTATCATTCATGTCTATTTAGGCAAACCTGGTCCAAGAAGAAAATCATAATCCTGCTGTCACTACTCAAAATGTTGCACCAACTAGGTCTGTGACTAATGAGGAAATTTAACATGGACCTGTAACAATTGGCACTGACACTAATGTAATTGATGCAACTGTAAGTTCTTTGTGGATGATGTTATGTCTACTATACTTGTGTGTTTAATATCATCAGGATGTGGGTCATAATAAATTTTTCTGTCCACATCGCAGGGCCAATTGGAAGGTGATGTAAAGGAGAGAAAAAGGAGGACAAGAAGGTCCACATGGTTCAGGCCTCCAGGTCAAGCCCAAGCCCAATTCAGACCTCCAGGTCAAGCCCAAGCCCAGTTCAGGCCTCCTAGTCAAGCTCAACCCCCACTAAGGCCTCTTGCTCCAGTCCAGAACCAGCTCAGGTTTCCGGCCCAACCTCAAGGCCATAAGCCCCCCTTCAACAACAGCTGCCCAAGGAAAAAAGTCAACTCAGGTCCAGTCAAAATCCTCTACTGCTAGGCCACTGAATCCAGCCTTGTTCAGAAAAAAATAATCAATTATAAGGCCTAAACAACCTCCATCACAACAACCAACAAGCTCCATTGATGGTATCTTTACAGAAACCCTGGCTGCAACAAGTTCGGGAACAGCTTCAAGAATGTTTCACTTCATTCCCACCCCTAGATTTAAGTCTTAGTTGAAGTCTTCAATCTATGAAACTTTAGTCTTTTGGATATAATGGATTAGTAATTTGGCTGTAATCTATTAGTATTTTGGATATACTTTCTTTGGACTTAAATCTTGTTTTGAATTAGGCACAATATATTGTGCAGTTATGATAATGTTGCTATGTAGGTTTCCTTTTGATTTAGTGACATAGACAACTGTTTAGCCTCTTTTTGGATCAACCAATGTAACTGGAAACAATCTTTTGGAAGCTTAGATAATACAACAATTCTTTTATGCTCATTATAGTTATTTGATTTCTTTCAGTTCATCAATGTGAACATCAGATTCATTAACACCAACATCCATAATATATCATACAATGATTCAAAAATAACTATTCATTATCGCATTCGTAATAATACAATTATAAATACTACTACATTCATGCTTCAACTATCTCACTTGAATCACCCAGAACCTTTACTCCACACATTCACAATTATTGCAACTTAGAAATCAGCCATAAAATACAGAACATTTCTATATCTACTGCCAGTAATTTTGCTCGAATTTTCTTTATTTCTACAATCCATTTCCAGTCTCAGAATTCTCTCCTCCAAATCAATTAATCTATCCTCCACTCCCTACTTAGAACTTTGAACTTCGACATCTCTAGCAACATCATCCAACCATCTAAAGAATTTGCAGTATGGCAAATTGTCCTGTAATTGCAACCAAAAACCATACCATGAATAGCAGTTATGAATTTCAATTCTGCAGAATACTCAGAACTCACATAATTAAAACCGTTCAAATCTAAACTTACCCTATAGTTTGGGCATCCTAAAAACAATCTATCTGGATTCTCTACTGTTCCAGACTTATATATTGTTGCATATAGCTGACAGTTACACTTTGGCGCGATTTTATTGTTGGAGCCTCTTCCATGTGTTGAGTCACCCCTACAATTGCCACCGTTGCCTTCATTCCTTTCCATTCTTTGGCTCCTCGTGCTTCTGGAGCTTCCGATGCTATTCATTATGCATTGTGCTAGGGTTTGGTTTCAGAGTGAATAATTGGGAATTTTGAAAAATTAGGGTTTCGAAGAATTTTAAATCCAAACAATACAGAAGGACTAATTTGTCCTCCCCATTCAGAATAATTCCACTGTGACACTTAACGGACACCTCAACACATTAACAGTCTACGTCAGAGGCGCCGTTAGTGGCTGTAACATGTTCACATTTCGTTTCCTGAGGGATCTATTTGTTACTTTTTTTTTGTTCAAGGGCTAAATTATCCGAACACGAAATCCTTAGGACCTAATTGTCACTTTACTCTTATTTATATAAATTCAAAGTAATTACTAACAATATTTTTTTTGGTGACATTACTAAAAATATTTGAACCTACCATATTGTAATACTATTGAGATAAAAAAAAATTGGCAATGAGTTATTTGTATAATTGTCCACATTACTTTTTTTGTCGTTTATTTTGTTTATTAAGAAAATGATCTTTTCATCTTTTAAATTTACAGCAAGCAATTCTTTTTTTTTTTTGGATTTTATATTCATTAAAAATTAAAAACTTTTCATTTTTATTCTCTTTGTCAAGTATTTTTAGAACATTTTTTAACTAATTTCTGATAATTAATACTTTCCGCAAGAGATATTTCCTAAACAATACGTAAATTAGTTTATTTGGTTCACTTAATTGTCATTAAGAAACGGGTAACCTCTCACAGAATATTTACAACAGATTTTTATCAAAACAGAAACATGCAAAAAGACACTGTCAAAACCAAACAACTACCTCCTCATAACAATTACATTCAAAGCCAATCCATGCCTCTGCCGTGATTATCGAAATTAAATACCTCCTCTTCCTTCACACTAACTTCCTCAACCAAAAACTGCAGTGATGTTGTCAAATTTGCAACAATTGCTTCTGCATTGGATTATCCTTTAATCATATGGCCCATAAGACACTTTATCTCACCTTATGAATTCTTAAGATATCCACTCACCATAAAACAATTACCATCAGGGACATAATCAACACATACCCACCAAAATCACATACCTTGTGAATTCTACACTTACCCTCTTTACTTTTCTTTTTCACCACAGATCATTGGTTAATGAGGGCTTTAATGTGCTCCTAATTCTTAGTAACCTCAGGCACCATATTTTCAAAAAATTTTAAGTTCCTACAGTTCCAAATAGCCCACACAACAGCAAAGAAAAGCATGCACCATCTATTCTTAAATCACCTCCTAACTTCCTGTTGCATCCATCCCTCAGACCAAAACCAATCTTTAATATTATCTACACCCTCCCAATATATATCCCCAACATAAGGACAGTCCCCCACAATTTAGTTGGAAAAAAACAATGCAAGAAAAGGTGGTTTAGTACTCCAAATCATAAAGAGAGTATCTTGCCTCATCTTGATTTACTATTCCTCTCCTTAATAGTTTTTCCTTGGTGTTAAGACCTCCGAAGACAGTAAACCAGGCAAACATTTCAAATTTTGGTATGATTAAACCTCCCTAAATGTCATCAAAGATGTGCTTCATCCTAGTTGAGACTCCATTCTTCCAAGAGCAGCATTATAAAATGACTTTCACTACTATCTTAACGAATTGTCATTTATTTATTATCATTAACAATTGTCATCATTACATAAGTCACAACAACTACAGATGCATTTTCTTATAGCTAATTGTAAATCATCTAAAGGTGAAGACATTGTAATCAGCCCCACAAAGAGAAAATGATAATGGGGACGAGATTAGAAATTATATGAATATAAAGGGCAAATAGCAAATGGCAAATTCTGATATTGATTCCAACCATTTTATATGCCAGAAGACATGTCACTTCGGCCCCCGGCCATCCTCTCTGCCTGTTCTCCACGCTCACCTGTACGAACTCTTATAACATCTGAGACGGGAATTACTGCACAAATAACAAATCCAGTTAGCACTTATTTAACTCCAATTGACAAAAAGTTAATGAATCTTGACTAGTTTTTTTCCCTCCTTTTCAATATAAGAACTTTCTTGCAATTGTGATTAGAACATATAAGTTAAGGAAAGCTACTAGATTCAATCTTACAGAATATTTTTCCATCACCAATCTCTCCCGTTCTTGCCTCTTCAATAATTTTGGCTATTACATCCTCGACCTAGGAACATGCATCATATATAAAAATCAGAGATTGTGCAGAAATAAATATTCTTTGGTGTGTCCAAGATTATTAATGTGATAAAAAAATTAAATAATTAACATTTGAAAATTAAATGATTAACATTTGAGAATTCTTTTGATACGTGCTTTTGATATGAAGAATTCAAATATTATTTAGAATTTATTAGTTATAATTTTAGAACAATTTGATGTATTTTTATTTCTATTTATTTAGTTACTATATTGGGCTTTATATTAGTGGGTTTAGGATTTTTATTATTTTATCCTAATAAGAGGTTATAAATACCTCCTAAATTATTGTAGTCGTCACATATTCAGGGATTAGAGGTGTGAAAACCTTCCTTTTGATTTCGTGATGAAATCATGATGTGGACAAGTGAAGTTGAGTGAGTCTGTCTCTTATGACATCGAGGAATTAAGTAGAAGGTTGATGAATCCCTTCGATTTAATTCCCAAACTATGGCATGGACAAATTAGATGGAGGCCTTTCTTGTTGTGTCAAGAAATACAATGATTCTCTTTGTATTCAATTTCAATCTATCCCTTTTGTTTCTGTTTCAATTTAATATATCTTTTTATTCCGTTTGAATTCTTATCTTCTTGATTATCTTTTATTTCGTACCATCTTTTCCCTTTCCCTTCCTACAAAATTCCATTAACAAAAAAAATATATAGTAGATTACAATGCCCGCCAAATGTCTAGATACCTGATCCTTCCTCACCACTATTTCCATCTTAACTTTGGGAATAAAACTGTCTTCAGAAAATTCAGAGCCTGCAACAAATAACTTTCCATTAAGTGATAGGTGACTTGTATGTAAAAATGCATAGTACATTGTCCACAATTACAAACATAGAACACAATTAAAGTATATTGGTCACACAGGTCTAAATGATCACACAGACATTTTAGTTTAGTAAAGTAACATATACTTAGATATAAAATCAGGGACAACTAAGCTGCAGACATTAGGGACACACATTTTCAGTACAGTCAGCTGCAAACTTACCTCCTTGCCTCTCTTTTGAACCACCCTGAGCACCAAAGCCCCTAGCATCAGACACAGTGACTCCACGAATTCCCATTTTCAACAATGCCTTTCACATTAAGAAGAAAAACACGAACCAACCATATCATAGCTCAATAAGCTTAGTAAATCTAACAGCAAAATGCCACTGAAATAAAATGCATACAAGCAATATTTGATTAAACCAATAGTTCGAGAAGATAGTTGTATTGGACAAGTCACCACCTTTGGCCCAAGACAACACTATGTACAGCTCACCGTATCTTTCTAAATCTATCAAATCTCTGAAAATATTCTCAATAATAACAAAATGATCTTCTAATGGTGAGTCATCAAATTCTAGAAGAAAATAAGAAAAACATTTGATAGAATAGAAAAGGAAGAAGAATGTTCATCTTATTTGGCCTTTGTATCATTTGAGCTATTCTTGTCTTAGGACAAAGGTGGTGACTTGTCCAATAAGTTGCTCTTTTCTATCTATAGTCACCAAAGCATCACGAAAGCATAACCAAGCTGACCCGTTCTATACATATGAAAACATGGTAAATTGCCGAAGAAAATTGTAGCAAAGAGCTAACTTAAAAAATTTCAAGAGGATTCTTGAGTGTGGAAATGAATTCACAAGTTGAAATTATGCATGTCAGTATGTGCTTTATATACAGGCTGCATGACAAATAAATTAAGCTCAAATTTAAATGTGCATGAAACTTGGAAGTAGGTTTGTTCTAATATTAACATGACAGCAAGAAAAACTTCTAGCACAACCAGTAACTAACTATTCGGTATCAATAGGCAGGTACTAAGATATCATGCCAGTATTTTCAATTCTTTATATCCAAAACATTTAACAATAATAAATATCGTATACAATGTTTTTTAAGCTCAACATTAAAATGCACCAGTAACAAAGTGAAGAGTTGTGGTGATAATGCATATCTATACAGTAATGCAGCGGAAATAACAAGATCAACCTCGCATTGCAGAGAAATAAATGGCGATGATGAAAAAGGTGAAGATGTCTCACCGAAGAAACCTTAGGGATCCGCCATGGCCTGTTGCATAGGACAATTGACAGCTTAAAACAAACGCAGCTAAGACATAAACACGTAGCTATAATACAAAACACTCGTGCTACACAACTACACCATAAATCTCTTCCATGAACATGAGAGAGAGAAGGTTATAACCTAAGAATGGCTTCCACTTTGTAGAAATCGGAATCTGGAACATACTCGGGCACTGCCACAGAGAGAAATAGAGAATAAGCAACAAACAGATTTAGCAATAGAACAACAGTTTCATTCTTAGAATTTGTGAATATAGATAACTTTTCTCTCCATTTCTACATGGATTCGTACCTGAGGGAGTCTGAGCCCTGATTATGGGAAGAATCCCGGCGGCATTTCCAGCCCTGCGCGTGAGAACCACGTTCCGATGAGACTCTCGGAAGCGCGTAGGCATAGCACTGTAACCTGCAAAACGCAATTGAGCTTCTCTCAGATGAAAACTCGGAGCGCCAAACAAGTGCGTTCTCGTGATCGCGGCCATCGCTTCTTCTTCTTCTTCTTCTTCTCTCCCTATCTGTCTCTCTCACTGTCTCACTCTCACTGAGCTTCGACGTTAACGCCTGCCTTTCCAGACCGCGGGCGGTTAAAATGAAAATTGACAAGACACGTGAGGATTCCAATTTCCAAGTCCTTACAGTAATTAATGGGCCTGGCCTTGTCTTGGTTGGCTGAGAAAGTCAGCCCAACAAGAAGTCAGTTATAAACGGGCCAGGCCCAACTTTAGAGTGGTGAGTTGACTGCTTGAAGAATAACGACCAGACACCAGAGGATTGAGATTGGTGCTTGTAGGTTTGACGATGGAGGATGAATTCGTGTACAGGATAAGCACAGCGAAGGAGTGGGAGTTGTTGCAAAGAAATGGATCCATTTTCGGTGGGGATCTTGACAAGTCTTCGGGTTTCATCCATCTCAGCAAGCTGAACCAGGTTCTCTCTTAAAATTGAGATTAAAAATTTCAAAGTTTGGTTAAGATTCGGGTCATATATTATATGATATCAATGTTGCAGGTTCGGTCTACGCTAGAGAACTTTTTCACCAACACCAAATTGGAACTCTACCTGCTTCAGATTGATACTAAAAAGGTAGTTTTGAACTTGCACCAAGGAATGGAAAGTTAGTTAGCTGTTAGATTTCGTTAGTGATTAGAAGTTGGTTATCATATTATTTCAACTAACACACAGCCAGATGTAACTTGTAGTAGTAAATATTCTGTAAAATGATCCTGATTTCAGTGGTGTGATTAATGGATCTGATGACAATTCTGGTGGAATTATAGTAAGGCATTGCAAAATGAATCTAACTGATATTGGTTTCATTCATAAAATTCGTACTTCTCCAGGGCATAACTGACAAATTCTAGGTCCTCTGGTTGTTGCAGCTTGGCGATGGTTTGATATATGAAGTTGTGGATGGCACAAATAGCTTCCCTCATTTCTATGGACCGTCTCGAAGCTTTGCCCCTCTTCCTCTGGATGCCGTGACAAAAGCAGAGAAGCTGTGTCTCTCAGATGGTAAATTCAGTTGTAGTTTGTTTGATTAACTCTTGTATGAGGGTAATGAAAGCAATTACTTTCCTATGTTACTTGTAAAAGAAAGGATTGTACGCCACCAACGAATAATTGAAAATAAATGAATTGAATCTTAAGGGTGTGTGTGGTAGGAAGAATTATAAATAATTCCTAAGAATTTTCAGATGAGAATATCATATTTTCAATTTTTGGTTCAAAGTTTAAAAAACTATTCCTAAACAAGTTTGATTCTAGAGAATCAAAATACCATCATTTCAATTCCCACATTCTCCTTGGGTATCTTAAATTCCCATAAGAATGAAATCTTTATAACAATGTAATACTTGAACCACACACACCCTAAGTAATATATGATGATGTGATTATTAATTATTTGGTATCAAACAATTGAAAATGTCCGATGCCAAGTCATACATTCATACTGTACTAATCCTTTCAGCAAGAACCAGAACAAATGTTTTGTCTCTGGTACTGTGCTTCTAAACAACTTGCAACAGATTCCCTATTATCAGTGCAGTGATTAGAAATTTAGAACAATGTAATCGTCTTTCTTATACATTATTGTATAATAAGGTGATCAATGAGCTTATTAGGTACTATCCTCAACTACAACCCATTTGCCAACAA
This sequence comes from Arachis hypogaea, assembly GCF_003086295.3. Classification (NCBI taxonomy): domain Eukaryota; kingdom Viridiplantae; phylum Streptophyta; class Magnoliopsida; order Fabales; family Fabaceae; genus Arachis; species Arachis hypogaea. The sequence goes on from NC_092051.1 coordinate 13,631,983, forward strand.
ACATAATTGAAACCTGATATATTTATGTCACTAGATTCTAGTATATACCCGTTTTCATCATTGCTAATTATAAGGTTGCTTTGGGATTAAGGATACTGAATATCATTACAACGTCAACCCCATCAATATATTTGGATCTACCACCATACTGGTAAAGTAGATGGACTTCTCCAATTGAAAAACAAAATAAAATTGAATGGAGTCTATTTCATTACAAAGAATCTCGTGGTGGCAAGCAGTGTTGCAAGAAGTATGATTTCTATCTTGTCAGTGTTAGATATTTTATAAAATCAGTAATTTGTGTACCTCCAGCCATTGTCAATAAATTCTTTAATTTAATTTAAAAACTTCCAATTCTTGAATCACAAACTCAGATGGAATCAAAGTGTATTTGTTTGTTATTGTCATCAGAATTGAAAACCCAAATTTTATAAAGTTTATGAACATTCGTGTTCTTTTCATCACAGAAAAGATCATCTGTTAATATAATTAATTAATAATTACAACACCACCTAAACTAATTTCTATATTAACAAATTGGACCACAATTAGAATAAAAATTCTAACATTCTCCCACTTAATCCAACATTTGTTACGTATAGTTTGTAATTACATATTATGTTTAAACAATTTAGACAAATTACACAAATCATAGCGGTAGGTTCTCATTAATCGAGTATTACCTTCTACGTATTACAATGTAACATCTCCTAAGTGAATAAACTCTTTATGTGGTATTTCTGTAGGAATAAGCCCAATGCTTATTCTAGGCCCTTCACTGAATTTTATTTGTCATTCTCAATCATGTATGCGCATATATATTGACCAAATGAGAAATAAACAATAATAAGAATTTCATATCCAAATATGTCATATGATATAACATAAGTCATATAAGTGACGTTACAGAACATAAACACATACTAGTAACATGATCCTTAAACAATCCTGGTGGCATGCCTTTTGTCAAAGGATTTGCTGTCATCTGTTTAGTACTAATATGCTCTATCTATACCTCATTAGACTTAACTCGGTCTTTAATGGCTAAGTACTTAATATCGATGTGCTTACTTCGACTACTACTTCTATTATTCTTAGCCATAAATACAGCAGCTGAATTGTCACAATATATTCTCAATGGCCTAGAGATACAATCCATAATCTTAAATTCAGAGATGAAATTCTTTAACCAAACACCTTATGATGTAATCTCAAAATAAGCAATAAACTCGACTTCCATGGTAGAAGTGACTACAAGTAATTGTTTTGCACTCTTCCAAGATACTGCTCCATCAGCAAGCATGAAGATGTATCCTGACGTTGACTTCCTAGAATCAACACATCCCGTCAAGTCTGAATCTGAGTATTCAACAATTTTCAAATTGTCGGTTCGTCTATATGTAAGCATGAAGTTCTTGATCCCTTGAAGGTACCTTAAGACCTTTTTTGTAGCTCTCCAATGGATAATTCCTAGATTACTTTGATATCTTCCTAATATGCTAACAGCAAAAGCAATGTCAGGTCTTGTACAGACCTGAGCATACATTAGGCTTCCAACGGCTGAAGCATAAGGAATATTTTGCATTTGTTTCTTTTCAAGTTCATTTTTGGGACATTAATCTAAACAGAATTTGTCACCTTTCACAATAGGTGTAACACTTGGTGAACAATTTTTCATTTTAAACCTCTCAAGAACTTTATTAATATAGGCTTCTTGAGATAAACCTAAAATTTCTTTATGTTTATCTCTATGAATCTTTATGCCAATGACATCAGATGCATTACCCATATCTTTCATATCAAAATGTCTAGAGAGAAATTGTTTCACTTCATGTAAGAACCCTAAATTATTTGTTGCAAGCAAAATATCATCTACATATAAGATGAGAAATATGATCTTGCTCCCACTAACCTTGTGATATATACATTGATCAGAAATATTCTCAATGAACTCAAATGAAGAAATCACATTGTGAAATTTCAAATACCACTGTCGGAAAGCCTGCTTAAAACCATACATTGTTCTCTTAAGCTTAAAAGCTAACTCCTTACCAGCACTTGAGATAAATCCTTCGGGTTGTCTCATATAGACTTCTTCTTCCAAATCTCCATTAAGGAAGGCCATTTTCACATCCATTTGATGCAATTCCATGTCAAAGTGTGCTACCAATGCCATAATGATGCGGAAAGAGTCTTTCTTTGAAACAGGAGAAAAGGTTTTCCTGTAGTCAACTCCTTCCCTTTGAGTAAATCCTTTGGCAACAAGTCGAATCTTGTAGCGTTCAATATTGCCTAATGAATCCTTCTTGGTCTTAAAGACCCATTTACAGCCAATGACCTTTTTCTCCATTAGGCAATTCTACAAGATCCCAAACTTGGTTATCCGCCATAGAATTCATTTCATCCTTCATAGCATCTAGCCAGAAATTGGAATTACGACTTTCTATTGCTTGTGAAAATGTCGTTGGGTCATTTTCATCACAAACATCATAGTCAGACTCAACAAGATACACTACATAGTCACTAGAAATTGCAGGCTTTCTTATTCTTATTGATCTTCTTAATGTTGCATCATCAACCTCTTGTAAAGGTGGTGGCATAACAGGTTCTCCCTCTTCTTGAAGTTGCTCTTAAGCAATATGTTCTTGAACAATATTTTCATTATGAAGAGTTTGATCCTCCACCATATGATCTACTTGAACATTATCTTCATGATGTGGAACATTAGTAATAGGTTGTTCTACATTGATCCTATCTGTATGGGCATTGTATTGAACAATCACTCTTGTACATGGAGAGGTTTGACAAACATTATCATTCGCAACAACTTTAAAAGGATGATTTCTCTCACTTTTCACATCATGCTCTAAAAACCTTACATTTCTAGATTCAACTATTTTACTTGAATGGGAAGAATAATAAAATCTGTAACCTTTAGACTTTTCTGCATAGCCGATAAAATAGGCACTTATCATCCTTGGGTTTAACTTCCTTTCTTGTGGATTATAAACCCGAACTTCAACAGGACAACCCCAAATGCGTATGTGATTCAAACTAGGTTTTCAACCTTTCCATAGCTCAAATGGCATTTTAGAAACTGCCTTTATTGGAACTCTATTTAATATATACACAGCTGTCTTAAGGGCTTCACTCTACATGGATAAAGGAAGATTGGAGTTGCTAAGCATACTTCTCACCATATCCAATAAATTCCTATTTCTTCTTTCAGTTACACCATTTTGATTTGGTGTGCCAGGCATGGTGTATTGTGCCACAATACCATACTCTTGAAGATACTTTGCAAATAGACCAGGTGCTTGTCCACTTCCAGTATATCTCCCGTAGAATTCTCCACCTCTATCTGATCTCACGATCTTAATTTATTTTTCGCATTGTTTCTCTACTTCAGCTTTATAAACTTTAAAAGCGCACAATGCCTCATATTTATTATGAATCATATAGAGATACATATATCGTGAATAATCATCAATAAATGAGATGAAGTATTTCTGACCACTTAACGACATATCAGGACAACATATGTTAGTGTGAATTATTTCTAATATGTCAGAACTCCTCTTAGCACCTTTTTGAGACTTTTTGGTTTGCTTTCCCTTAATGCAATCAATACAAGTATCAAAATTAGTAAATTCTAGAGGTTTAAGAACCCCATCGCTTACTAATTTTTTCATTTTCTCAATGAAAATGTGTCCCAACCTTCGATGCCACAACATGGAGGATTTTTCATTCATACCATTACCATGCATAACCATAAGACCAGATGGAACATTATTAGCTAAATGGACTTTAAATAAATCACCAATTAAAGTACCACATCCAATAATACTAGAATTTTTAATAATGTCAACAGAATCATCATAAAATTTTATATATAATCCTTGTTTTACAAGTTTAGATAAAGAAATCAAATTTTTAGAAAAGTTTGGAATATAAAAGGTTTTTTTCTAAATCTAAAATACAACCAATACTTAATACAAGCATAAATGTTCCAACAGCTTCCACACATGAACGCATCCGATTGTTCATATAGATGCTCAATTCACTTCTTATCGGTTTTCTTTTCCTTATGAAACCCTGTATGGTATTTGAAATATGAATTTCAGCACCAGAATCAATCTACCAAGTGTCATGACATATTTTAACAAAATTAGATTCAAAACACACTGAAGGAATAAGATCACAAAGGTTAGTACCTTTCTTTTCAAGCCAAACTTTAAATTTTGGGCACTCCTTCTTCATGTGTCATTTCTTTTTACAAAAAAAATACTGTGCACTTTCTTTCTTCATAGGATAGGATACAATATCCTTTCCTTTCTTCTTATGAGCTTGCTTTTTACCACCCTCATTTCTCACTAATAGTGCACTTTCACCAAATTCCTGAATTTGCCTTCCTTCCTCTTGCACACACATCACCAGTAATTCGTTAATGGACCATTTTTCCTTATGTGTGTTATAAGAAATCTTAAATGGTCCGTACTGGGCAGAAAGAGAATTCAGAATAAGATGCACCAGAAATGAGTCAGAGGTCTCAACCTCTAAACCTTTTAGTTATGCTGCAATGTCTCTCAACCTCATGATGTGTTCATGCACACCTCTTACGCCGGTAAGACTCATAGATGAGAATTGTGCCATTAGGGTGTTTGCAAGTGCCTTACTAGAAGACTCAAACTGTTTATCAATAGCCTTCATATAATCCTTAGCTTGACATTCCTACAATCAGGAATTGAACCTCGGATACTAGCTGAAATACGAGACTTAATGAACAGCATACTTAAACGGTTGGATTTCTCCCACCGTTTGTATAATGCTACCTCGGCTTGAGAACTAGCATCAGTAGGTGTCTGAGGCTCTTCCCTACGAAGAGCACAGTCAAGGTCTGCACACCCTAAGTGAAAGAGAATCTTATCTTTTCATTCTTTATAATTGTCACCACTTAACAAATGAACTTCAGATACAGTTTCAGATATCATGATATCATTACTGCTGTAAATAATAAATCATGCTAACATTACTCAACTTTAAATAGGCACATCAAAATCTATAATATATGATAATACATGCCAATGCAAGTCATATCAAAATAAATATGAATCATAGTGTCATTAAAATCTACCTATGGGTAAAGATTTTAACACATAATATTCACTATATTAACTAAAGTATTGAAACTAGAAAATAAAATACTACTTCTTAATACTTGTAGGCTAATTAAGAAGTAAGAAATATTTTCTATTTCAATCTAATTATATGTGAATAACATAATAAATTTCTGCGGGTAAATTTATTATATAATTCACAACAATTACAATATATCTCATTAATATTTATGTGATTTCTTTAAATATAATTATTATCAAGGATCCTCAATAAATCATATATTAATCACAATATGATATGCAGCGGAAGAATTTATATTGCATACAAATATAATCATTAAATAAATAAATTCAATAACATGATTAATATTAAAAGTGAAGATGATCTAGTGGACAACTATTTTGCCAATATTTAGAAGATCCAACCAAGTTCAAACCTCACTCCAACCAAAATTTAAATTTTTATAACAAATTTAAATTTTGAAACAAGTTCTTTTTGTCTTCTCTCTTCCACCGTCTTCCCTTTATTCTTCTCTCTTTTTTTTATTTTTTATTTTTATATTCAAGAATAAGAAAACTTAAGAAATCATAGAAAATTATACTATTATGAAGAATCCTTCTTACTTCTTATGGTGCATCAATTTCAATTTCAATGGTTTCTTTTTTACTTATTCCAAAATTCATACTATACACTTTTCTTTGAAAACAATTTATCAAAATAATGCACAGTAATTAAATTTTAAAATGGTAAGGTAGAGACAATTTTATTCTGATACCACATGTTAGATATTTTATAAAATCAGTAATTTGCGTACCTCCAGTCATTGCCAATAAATTCTTTGATTTAATTTAGAAACTTCTAATTCTTGAATCACAAACTCAGATGGAATCAAAGTGTGTTTGTTTGTTATTGTCATCAGAATTGGAGACCCAAACTTAATAAAGTTTATGAATAGTCGTATTTTTTTCATCAAAGAAAAACCAATTGCTAATATAATTAATTAATAATTATAACACCACCTAAACTAATTTCTATATTAACAAATTGGACCAAGAATAAAAATTCTAAGCATTAGTACTTCACTCAGCAAAGAAAGCATTCTTTCTTTCTTTGTTTGCAATTCAAAGAAATTTCATTTGCTGGTAATTATGGTAACGTACGTAGCAGCACATAAATAATTTGAGAATTCCGAAAAATCATCACTGTCACTTTCTAATTGCTGGAATATTATTGAGTCAACTATTGCCACAAATAAAAAAACTAGGTCATGTGAATAAGTGAGTGCAATATCACTTCATCTGTAATAGGTGGTAATTGCATTTCAATGTGATCTTATACAGTGATGAGTGGGTGCTGCTTGTATCATTTGCAGTAAATACTTTTCTTTGCAGAGAAGCACGCATTAGCAGATCAGATAACATTTCACATGGAGTCAATACATAGATAAAGTGATCTTGGAGTGTTTTTATTGTTATTATTATTATTATTTAGACACATCTTCAACTATAAAAAATTAAAAAGTTAAGAGCTTTACTTGAGTGTCCATATAAGAAATAGGAAGTCAAAATAAGCGATCATATCAAAGATAATAGAATTGGCAGGGGAGGGTCAGGGTTGATGTATGTGTCACTAATATGATGTATCACTCTTCTACCTTAGCTTGCTTTCAAATGGATATCATTGTAGGGTATGTATGGCTATGGCTCGAGTTATTTCTATGGGTTTCATCCAATCCCTCTTTGCTTGTGTGGTTGAGGTTCGGACTTAGGGTACAACAAACAGATACGGACAAATAATGTTGCCAAAAAATTGGGAATTGGTCAACGGTAAGTACTGTAATCTGATTGAGTTCGTCTTCTAGTAGGCCCGTAAAACAATACACGTTTTTTCTTATATTTATATTTTTGTGTTACAACTTATAAAATATTTTTTATTTTTCTTCTTATCTATCGTTTTTAATATAAAAAAAATAAAATATATCCAAATATGATGCATATAGCATTTTTCAAGGATGATTAGGGTATAAAAATTAGAAAACATTTCAAGTGCACCGGGAGTATCAGTGTACCAATTGTTTTAACTGTTGATCTGACTTATAAAAAATATATATAATATATATTAATTAAAATTAACGGTTAAAACAACTGGTATATTGGTGCTCTTCGATGCACTTAAAATATTTCTTAAAAGTTAACAATTATATAATTTTTGAACTTTTTTTTCTGTTATTAACTTTATTTATTTTATTTTACACTTTTATATATACACTCAAATTATGTGAATTGTTTTTTAAAATAAATATGATTCTATTGACGAATATTATTTTAAATAATTATTAAAGTTAAAAATTTGAAAGAAAATAATAAAAAAAATTGTATAATAATTTGATTATTTTTTATTTATATTTAATTTTTTAATTATTAATTTTTATATTATTTTTAATTAATTTTATTAATTTTTTTTAAATTAAGCGAACTAATCCATCGGTCCACCAAAAAGCAAAGCAAACTAAATTTACTTGGTGGAACGGAATGGATTATCCACTTAGCCACCCATATCTAAAATTTGTAATAATTTTCGATCATCAAATAAGATCTTAAAAATTTTAAATACTATGGAGCCCAATTCTTGGTAATAAATTCTTGTATGTTCACATGGCACCTTAAATATATTTTATGGTCGTTTATTAAATAACATACATATATTAAAAATTAATAATAAATGATGTTTTTATTTTCATGTGAATATATAATAGTTAAAATGTAAATATATATTACGTTAAATAATTTAATTTAACATATAAAATCATATACCAAATTTTACTCCAACTATGTCTTTGGGTAAATAGCCACGTTTTCCTATATGTAATCACACGAAGTATGTATCCCTCTTTTTTTTATAGTTCCTTTTGTTCAAGGAAGGAATATTTTAGGGTGCTTCTACATGGATGTGAGTTCGCTTTCGCATGCACTTAATCATTTATATTAACTATTAAGTGGCACTTTCCCTTTAGTCTTAACTTTAATTATAAGTCCAATTTAAGCCACACACAATTGCGTTCAGTCATAATGATTATTACCCGGTTGTAACTGGTATACCACAAAATTTTGGTTGAAACAATGGTAGCCACTCTAGTCGCCTAGTCGGTACTCGGTAATCACTCAGCGTCAAACACTTTGTAAAGTGTAAGAAGTAGAAAACAAAGTAAACAGATCCGAATATCCATTTTGTCATTAGTGTCACATGGTGTGAATATCCATCTTCAGAAAGGTTTCATTATTCAATTCCCCGTTGCCCGTGTGTGCAACTTGTATGGAGTAAATAAAATGGAACAAATAAGAGGAATGCTAGGGGCAGTAATTTTTGTGATTTGTAGCCATCAAATAGCCATCAATGATGGTTTTAATGGTCTAAAATTGGTGTGAGATCTCATCCAATGGCTCACTTTTCTTTGCTGGTTACATGCTGACCAGAATTTAACAAAGTTGTTGTCCTCCTAGACTTTTTCTTTTATGTAATTTGTTTCTTTTCTATATATAACGAATACTAATGAACCTTGAAATTTTTCTAATTTCTACTCATACGGTTATATATATATATATATATATATATATATATATATATATATATATATATATATGATCTCATTTATTGTTATAAATGTTAAATAAAATACGTTATTATTATTTTTATTTTGGTTTAAATGAGAATAAAACCAAATTTACTTTGCCTTTTAGGATTTAATGAGAACTAATAGCCAAATATATAAATAGAATTCTAGAATTTTGATTTTTAGTATACCAAAATTACTTCACAATCTTTATGTCATTAGAGAATTGTTATTCAGTTTAAAATAAAGATTCCGTATATTTTAGTTGAGAAAGATTAAAGAATTATAAAAGTTAAACGTTTTTATTTATGTTCAAAAATTCAAATATGATTCTTCTCTCATATATATATATATATTTTAATTTAACGTAAATAGTTTTGGAGTTAAAAAATTTTAGAATTCCAACATATATATGTTTAATTTTGATGTAATGACAGTATAAAATATTTTATACAGTTGTATAATCATAAGTTTACAATTGTTCTTTTGGATGACTATTTATACGATCAATATAAAAAGGGATAAGTATTATTTTGGTCCCTAACGTTGAGGATCAGAATCGAAACCGTCCCCAACGTAATTTTTTATTTAGAATCATTCGTAATTTTTTTGTATTAAAATCGTTCTTTTTAATAAAATTTTTAATTTTATTCCTAAACTACCCCTATTTTAATAAAAAAATTATAAAAATTAAAAAAAAAATAAAAAAGGAACGCGTTTTAGGGGAGAGGAAACATGAAGGGGGGAGGGGAGGGAAAGGGGAAAGGGGAAAGGGAAAAGGAAGAGGGGGAAGGGGAAGGGGAAGGAGAAGTGGGGGAGGGGACGGCGTCGGCGAAGCTTAGAGTTGTCGTCGTCGTCGCCGTTGCCGAAAGAAAGAAGAAAGGAGAGAGGGGCTACGACGGGGAAGAGGAGAAGAGGAAAAGGAGATGCGCCGGCGCTGCTAGGGCTCGCCGCCGCCGTCGCGTCGTCATCGATCGGGAGACCACGCCGCTGAGCCATCGCCGCCGATTCGCCCACGAGCTGCCATCGGGGAAGCGCTGGTGATTCTGCATCTGCTTCTTCTTCTTAATCTGCTTCTTCTTTTGCTTCTTCTTCTTCTTCGGCTTCTGCATCTGCTTCTTCTTCGCTTTGGCCTCTGCTTTCTGCTTCTGCTTGAGCATCTGCTTCTCCTTCTGTGACTGCCTTTGCTTTTGCTTCTGTGACTGTCTCTACTTCTAATTTTGATTTGTTATTTTCTGATTTTATTGTTGTTGTTGTGTGTTGATTTGGTTGTTAAATTTGTGTTGATTTGTTGAATTTCTGATTCTTTGATTTGTTGAATTTGTGTTGATTTCATTGATGTTGTTTTTCTTGGTGGTGGAGATAAGGGTGCTGGTGGTGGTGGAAATAAAGGTGCTGGTGGTGGTGGAAAGCATTTTTGTCAAAAAATGTTAAAAGGACGATTTTAATGTGGGAAAAAACGTTAAAAATGATTCTAAATAAAAAATTATGTTGAGGACGGTTTTGATTCTGATCCTCAACGTCAGGAACCAAAACAATACTTATCTCATATAAAAATTAGTTATTTTTGTTAATGTGATATAATGTGATTGGATACACATATAAAATAATTTTTCACCGACAATGACATTAAAATTAAATTCTATATATATTATAACATTAATTAATGATGAAGGTCAATGAATGACCAAATATTAAGGCAGTGGCGACAGAAAATTGGAAAGTAGTCTGCAATATTATATAATTAATCCTCAGCTGCTTGTCCATGCAATCATAAACAAAAATAGATAATAGAATTGATCAAAGATCAAGTAGTGATGAATAGAATGTTGAATGAAGCAATAACTTAACATGCGGCCAGCCTGATGGAGCAATGAAAGTGATTATTTATACGAAAGTATTTTTATATAAAAATAATAGTTAAAATATTGATGATATGTATTATATTAAAAATTTTAGTCAAATATATTAAATTATCCAACGATTTTCTATCATTATTTTTAGGTGAAAACATCTTCAAATGATTAGTTGTTCAAGTTTAATAAATAAATAAATAACTCAAAGGGTTTGGATAGAAGAATTCATTGGACTAAATAATCCTCTGGCGGTGATGAGGTTATAAACTTATAGTGGGAACTAGGAATTGCCAAAATACACACTATTATATTTTATCAACAGCGCAGCGCACTACTACTACCCATGTATTTATATTCTACCTACCAACTAGCTACCAAAACTTAAAGCTTATTATACCTGTTTTTTACATGTTCCATTATTGGGAGATTATAGGTGGGAATTGCATGCTCAATTGGGTTTTTCCTCCTTTTAGTACAATTTTGTCTATTTTAAAAAAATAATAAAATTTTGTTTTAAATAATTTAGATTTGTAGAAAAAAAAATAGCAAAGTACCTAAATAGAAAGATAGATGAGATAAAAAATGAACAACCTAAAATGATCATAAGGTGGTTAAAGAAGATCTACGAACCAACAATCTTTCCGTAGACATGATACATGATATGACACAATGACAGCGTTTAATTCCTCCATTTGCTGGGATGTAATCATTGCTGAGTCATTGGTACTAGATAGACCATAATCATTTCATACGCTATTTTGGATGTAGTCGACCTCACTTAGTAGGATAAAAATTTGTTATTAGTACAATTTTGTCTGTAATTAATTGTCTTCACCAGCAATGTCCAATGAAAAATAAATGAAAACAAGAGAAGAGGACGAACAAGTTGATACTATTATTATTGAAGTATATAATGTATGTTCTAAACTTGTAATACCCAATTGATCATCAAATGGTAATTTTCATTATATCTTTTCTTATTATTTTTTAATTTCAGCGTGACTTCTATTTTGATACAAAGTTCATCTTCTTCGTTACTGGATTTTATATTAATTATTAAGTAGTATACCAAATAAACACTTACTGTAATATAATATTGATCCGTCACCTTATAACTCAGTCTTTATTATGCATTATGAGTTATAACTCGGCGTTAACTATCATTCATTCTTTTGCTTGTAACTCACACATTCATTACCGACTTAATGACCATCGTTTCTATCTTAATGACCAAACGGTCATAACATCAATTCTATTCATCAATTTTATGCCTATAAAAAGAACCTTCTATATCTAATTTCAATAATACATTCTATATTCATAGAATTATTACACACAACACATGATAACTTCTATTTCATATTTTACATTCTATATTCATAGAATTATTATCTACCTCTTAAACACTTACTGACTTGAGCGTCGGAGTGTCTTTTGCAGGTACCCACCCTCTTGTTCTCTCATTGCCGACGTATAACTCATCCTGAGGAGAAACTTGAAGACATTCATCGACGAACGAGCTATACACCGGTTAACCTCAGCAAGAACAAATATAATATAATGTTTTTTTTTTTTTTTTTGGGAGTCATGAATATTGATCTGTCACCTTATAACTCAGTCTTTATTATGCATTATGAGTTATAACTCGGCGTTAACTATCATTCATTCTTTTGTTTGTAACTGACACCTTCATTACCGACTTAATGACCTTCATTTCTATCTTAATGACCAAACGGTCATAACATCAATTCTATTAATCAATTTTATGCCTATAAAAAGAACCTTCTATATCTAATCTCAATAATACATTCTATATTCATAGAATTATTATAAACACAACATAACACGTGATAACTTTCATTTCATGTCTTACATTCTATATTCATAGAATTATTATATACCTCTTAAACACTTACTGACTTGAGCGTCGGAGTGTCTTTTGCAGGTACCCACCCCCTTGTTCTCTCATTGCCGACGTATACCTCATCTTGACGGAGAGCTTACAAGTATTCACCGGCGAACGAGTTATACACCGGCCAATCTCAGCAAGAACAATTGGCGCCGTCTGTGGGGACGAGTAAAATAATTCCTACTCCCCTTAGGTTCATAAAACTTGATTTACATTCAAAATTTTGAACCAATCTCAACAATCTTATTTAATATTTTATTTAATACCTCTTATCAAATTTTAATCTATCGTAACTTTTTATAAAGTATGTATTTTATACATTCAAATTGCTTCATTTTTACGTATCATAATATTTCACATCTCATAATCGATCAATGAACCAATCCGAAAACAAACTCGGCTTTCAATCAATCCGAGAACAAACTCGGTTTTCAATCAATCCGAGCACAAACTCACTTATCAATTTTGCTTACTTTTTCAAAGTTCTCTACTTACACAAATAACCTTATTTATTTTATTCACATATATTTTTGCATTTATATTTTGTGTAACTAATATTTACTGATTTATTAGTTATATTCAAACCTCAATATATGTTTTATACAATAATGACATATAACAACTATGTCAATTGAATTTTTATTTCATTAGGTGCTATATTCTTATTGCTTAATGATTTCATTTATACAATTAAATGACAGTAATGATGAGTTCAAATCTTAAAATTGGATTCCATCAAAAATTAATTATATATCAATTATATATAACTGTTACACTTATTCACTTTATGCTATTAAATTTTATGTTACTATTTGTTTAATGTAGAAAATTAAATAGGCAATTTACTATTATTGCACGAAGAATATCCCTTGTCATACTATAATTGCCAGAAACATTATGCTAAATGTATCATTCAATAACTGTTATCTTATTGCTTTATTATCAAATTAAAGCATGTCTTACAAAACAAAATTCAAATATTCACATTTGACATGTATGACATTCATATATGTCGTCTTCTTCTCTACAATTATCAACTTTCAAGGTATATTTTTCTACTTTGAACTCTTTTACTTTTACAATATATATTATTCAATATATGTTGCGACTTTATACCTATTCGTTTTCTCAATTTATCTTATTCATGTCAGACCTTCACTATAAATTGTAAATATTCAATAACTAATTGCTTTGAGCGAGAAATTTATCAATAAGTTGTTGTGGGCTGAAAAAATTCCCAAGACAATTAACCATTATATCCTCGGATCATACAATCGATTCCGTCAATGGATATCTATCTCTGAACTTTTCAGTTCATATACAATCAAATGCTAAAATTGTTCTGAAGCGGAAAAGTATCCCCCACACAACTATCTTGATTGAATGACTCTTATCACTCAATTATTTTTTGAATAAGTGCCGACATAATAACCCGACTAAGCTTGGGGGCTCACCATATCATTATTCACTTATCTTTTAACCGAGTTATAACTCATTTTATTTTCTAAGCTTAGCCTGGATCATATGATCGGCGGACAAAGCTTGGGGGCTGTGATCTGTCACCTTATAACTCAGTCTTTATTATGCATTATGAGTTATAACTCGGCGTTAACTATCATTCATTCTTTTGTTTGTAACTGACACCTTCATTACCGACTTAATGACCTTCATTTCTATCTTAATGACCAAACGGTCATAACATCAATTCTATTAATCAATTTTATGCCTATAAAAAGAACCTTCTATATCTAATCTCAATAATACATTCTATATTCATAGAATTATTATAAACACAACATAACACGTGATAACTTTCATTTCATGTCTTACATTCTATATTCATAGAATTATTATATACCTCTTAAACACTTACTGACTTGAGCGTCGGAGTGTCTTTTGCAGGTACCCACCCCCTTGTTCTCTCATTGCCGACGTATACCTCATCTTGACGGAGAGCTTACAAGTATTCACCGGCGAACGAGTTATACACCGGCCAATCTCAGCAAAAACAAATATAATATAATGTTTAAATAGCATCGATATATACTTGTATAATTGAATTTTGTTCAAGGCTTTTCTTTTTTGTCCAGTTCTGTGAATGATATTGCATTAATTGGCCCAAACTAGAGCAGATGGGGGCACTTCTTGAGGATAGCATTGATAAATGAGTCTTATAGAGCAATATGGTGACACAATTATAGTTTACTTGCTTTTATCACTACATATATACACAACAAAAGAAAATGATCGGCAAAGAAAAATGAAATGAAAACAAGATCATTTTTTTTCTTTTCTATTTTGAAAAAAAAAAGGCTTGTTGATTAGTATATATGGCAAATTTCAATCACAAAAGAAGTTTCCCGTTAAGTGAAATAACGATCACACATTGAAATGGACCTACCACTTCGTCAATGGTTGTGAATTTCACATTGAATATATGGTGCTATCGCCTTTTATTGACAGTCTATTGTTTCTAGCTTATTTTCCAAAGAAGCCTTCAATCATGAGAAAGAATAAAGTTTGGTGCTCGACAAAATCATTTCAAGGCTAGCAATAGTTTCAATGATGGAAGAGAATTACTTTATATATAGAGCAAGATTTTGGCTCGTATAAACCTTCCCTTAACACCTCAATTATGGTAGGTGTGAGCAATAATGTATGTTCCATTTGTTTTCTTTATTCAAGAGTTTTTCTTGAACGTATACCAAAAACCATATTACAAATTGTTATTAATTATTATGGACTAAAAGTGATATGAATTTGCATATAAAATAATAATGATGAACAATAATATACAATAATATACAAGTACTTTTTCTGCAATGCTTCAATTGAGGTTTATGATTGCTTCTATATATTGTGTTTAATATATGGGTGATGCTAGGTAGCCAAAAAATAATTACAATATAGGAATATTACATAAAAAATTTTATTCTCTTGATAAGCAAGTGATATACACCTCTTTATCACTTATCCTCCTTATCATCTACTATTTTGCTGCATGTTTGGAATCATTAATGTTCTTTCCAAAATTAATTTCAGTTTCTTTCAAATCAAATCCCTAACATCTCTCAATCACATTATTATCCATTAAAATGCAATAATTCTCTGCAAAGAATATGGAAATTAAATTAAAAATTTTTAACAACTTCTACTATACATCTTATATTTTACATATAGATTATTAAAAAATAAAAAATAAAATATAAAATATAAACAAAAATTAAAAAATAATTTTTTAAAAAAATTATTAACTCGTCATATTAAAATCAATAAATAAGCATACATATGAATATTAAATAAAAATATTAAAATAATTAAAATCATAGCCTATTAGTACACATATGAAATAATTTGAAAAATACAATAAGACGTATAGTTTAAAATTTGATAATATTAATTATAAAAATTTATTAATTATAAACATTATAGGTATGAAATTATAAATATTATGAATACAAATTATAGATGTTATTAACATGAAATTATGGATGTTATGTGTATGAATTTATAGATGTTATGTATAAATTTATCAATTGAATAAATTAATTTAAGAATTTGATATTTTTTTTTAAATTCAATTATGATAAAATTTAAAAAACATTTGTGTTAACTTTATATTTACATATGCAATAACTAAAAAATGATATGTGTATGGATGTAATATCTAATAAATATGAATTTAATTTTTAGATGTTAGTTGTATGTAATTATGGATGTTATGTATATGTACGTATGAATGTTATGTGTATGAACTTAGTTAGTATACAATATAATTATAAATGCACATAAAAATACAAAAAAAAAAAAATTAAATCAGTTTATTACCATAACTTATCAAAGCTAGTGTGGTTTTTCATATTCTCGAGAATTGGTTGACTGACAACAACCTCGTCGGGTGAGTCCGTTTATTGTTCAAATTCTTCATCAGCACCTTCTACCATAGGTACCGTATTAAGGACGAATTCAAATGCCATACTATTTGCAACGATAAATGCGCTTCTTGTAAAATTTCTTGACTTATACACTATTCTGCTTGCAATGGTGATGCATGCTTCAAATGTTCGATATATGAAGAGTTCAAGTATTATTTAGAAGATATTAGTTTATATTTTTAGAATATTTTAATTTAATTTGATGTATTTTGATTTTGTTTATTTAATTACTAGATTGGGCCTTATGTTTATGGGCTTTAGGGTTTTCTTTGTTTGAACCTAATAAGAGGTTATAAATACCTCCTTAATTATTGTAGTCGTAGCATAGAATGATTTAGAGGTTTAAAAACCCCTTTTTTGGTTTCGTAATGAAACCATGGCGTGGACAATTGAGGTTGAGGAGTCCCTCTTTTGTTGCATCGGGGAATTGGGTAAAAAGTTTAGGAGTCCCTTCGATTCAATTTCCAAACTATAGCATTGACAAGTTAGGTTGAAGAGTCCCTTTCTTGTTGCATCAAGAAATTGGGTAGAAAGTAGAGTGATTCTCTTTGTATTCAATTTCAACCTATCTTTTTTGTTTTTATTTCAATTTCAATGTATCTTTTCTATTCAATTTCAATTATTATCTTGTTTATCTTTTTATTTCTTTATCATTTGGTATCAGAACTCAGGTATTAGATTAATTCTTATTAATCTATATTTGTTCTTCTTTTATCATTAAAAAAAGAGAGTCCAGTGTCTGTCATGTCTTTCTTTAAATTCTTGTGTTCTTTTTTTGTTTGTGTTTTATTATTATTTAAAAAAATAAAAAAAATATCAGTGTAAAAAAAAAGAAAAAAAAATACAAAAAGAAGAAAAAAAAGTATCTTCCTGTAATTATTGTTCTTTTCATATACTATTTTTTTCTACCTACAAGATTCGAGGACGAATCTTTTTGAAGAGGAGGAGAATGATACGTGCTTCAAATGTTCGAAATATGAAGAGTTCAAGTATTATTTAGAATATATTAGTTTACATTTTTAGAATATTTTAATTTAATTTGATGTATTCTGATTTTGTTTATTTAATTACTAGATTGAGCCTTATGTTTATGGGTTTTAGGGTTTTCTTTGTTTGAACTTAATAAGAGGTTATAAATACCTCCTTAGTTATTGTAGTCGTAGCATAGAATGATTTAGAGGTTTAAAAACCCTTTTTTTGGTTTCGTAATAAAACCATGGTGTGGACAATTGAGGTTGAGGAGTCCCTCTTTTGTTGCATCGGAGAATTGAATAGAAATAAAAGATAAACAAGAAAATAAAGATTCAAACTGAATAAAAAAAAGATACATTGAAATTGAAATAGAAACAAAAAGGATATATTGAAATTGAGTACAAAGAGAATCACTCTATTTTCTACCCAATTTTTTGGCACAACAAAAAAGGGACTCCTCAACCTAACTTGTCAATGCCATAGTTTGGAAATTGAATTGAAGGGACTCCTCAACCTTCTACTCAATTCCCCGATGTAACAAGAGAGGGACTCCTCAACCTCAATTGTCCACACCATGGTTTCATTACGAAACCAAAAAAGGGGTTTTTAAACCTCTAAATCATTCTATGCTACGACTACAATAACTAAAGAGG
The DNA here is from genome assembly GCF_003086295.3 of Arachis hypogaea. Taxonomy (NCBI): domain Eukaryota; kingdom Viridiplantae; phylum Streptophyta; class Magnoliopsida; order Fabales; family Fabaceae; genus Arachis; species Arachis hypogaea. Next base: position 13,650,036 of record NC_092051.1, read on the forward strand.
TATTTATAACCTCTTATTAGGTTCAAACAAAGAAAATCCTAAAGCCCATAAACATAAGACCCAATCTAGTAATTAAATAAACAAAATCAAAATACATCAAATTAAATTAAAATATTTTAAAAATGTAAACTAATATCTTCTAAATAATACTTGAACTCTTCATATCTCGAACATTTGAAGCATGTATCAAATGGTATTATAGTCATGATTTTTGAATGATCATAATCAAATTAATGAAAGGCATATATTACAAAGAAACAAGTGCAAGTAAATGTCTTAACAGAAACAAAAATTAATGATTTTTTTTTGTATTTCCATTGATTGATATTAAATGCCTTAAAGAAAACAAAGAATCAAGTATAATTAACTCAATTAATGTATATTATCATTACCGTCCATTCTTATTATTATTATTAATATTTAATGTATTCTTAAATATAAAAATTAAATTATTAAAAGAATATTAAGTATTGATTACAAGAGTGTCTAATAATAAGAAATATGATATTATAATTAATATTATTAATAAGTAAAGTTGATAAGAATATGATAAGTGGAATAATAAGAGAGTGAGATAAAAAATAAAACTGTTATTAAGTGATATAAATAAAATAAATTATAGAAATTTTTGACTAATTATCACCGAAAATTTCTTATTACCAAACTTTTTCCTAATATATTAAGTCAACAATGTTATCATCAATAACAGAATTCTTAGATTCGGAAACATAATGCGCAACGCTTTGAACAAAGAAACAATAAACAAGGCTTAAAGCGATGAGATTACTAGGATAGTGCGGTACAAGGTTTCAATTAAATTTCCAGACACATATATTAGCTAAGTTGTGGCATAAACATTTTCTATCTGATAAGTTTAATTTAAGATTTAATTTAAAGAAGTTTCTAGTTCGCCTTTTTCTTTTAAAACTCTCTTGGTATTTCTTATTTTTATTTTCTCTTTACCTTTGTCATTCATTTTCGCTTAACGGCTTAACAACATACTGAAGACAGCCCAATGACGATAGGAAACCCAGTTGGGATGATTAAATCAAGATGCAGTCCAACCAACTTAAATTGATCTAGTAATTAACTCACTAATTTATTTTAATAAATGTCAAAAGTTATTTATATGTAGTAATTTATTGGTAATGACAAATTTTTAAATATAATTAAAATATGATTATTTTCTTTAAATGATGGTGGTGATTCTCTAAAAAAAGTTGTCTACTTTAAAAAAATTATTTGATTATGTAATAATTTGGATCTCAATATCAACTCAGATAATATCTAGTATAATCGAGTCATAGAAAGACATTTGTAATTACAGATTAAGGAGCAATAGGTGCGAGAAAATGATTAATGGTCCATCTATGAAACTAGAAAATAGTAGTCATAGATTTTTGAAGAATAATTAGCTACAATGTGGGTAGTTTAAAAGCCTCATTTCCAAGGCTTTTTTTTCTTTTGTAAATCAGAAAGAATCTGTTATAAGGAGATGTGATTTTTAGAGTAGGTTAAAGTGGGTGTAGAACTTTGGGTAGAAACAAAAGTTATTCGAATAGGAGATGGAATATTTAAATAAACTTTATGGTACCTTACAGTTAGCCAAATTGACAAGAGACAGTTAACCAAATTGACAAGATACAGAGAGAACACCTTTGATTTTACAAAAAAAAAAAAAAAATTACAATATTCTTTTGTATAGATTTTGCAAAAAAAAAAAAAAAAAAGTATTAAAAGATATTACTAACTTTAGTTTTATTAAACCTATCTAAAAAGGTATAGTCTCACTCTAAATTAGATTATTTATTTGGTTTGTATTAGTGTGTAGAGTTAGTACCACAGATATATGGGCAAAAAATGCTAATAAGCCAACATCACTTCATATTTACGTATATCAGCCAAAACGAAAATCGTTTCAGCAATAAGCCAAACTGTATTTTAATGTAATTCGAACCAGGTTGGTTCGAACTGCATTTAGCTATAAATCGAACCAGGGCAGTTCGAATTACCAAGAAAGAGTTGAACATAATTCGAACCAAGGTGGTTCGAACTTCACTTGCTCATAATTCGAACCAGCCTTGTTCGAATTATCCATGTAAATGCGAACCAAGTAATTCGAACCACCCTGGTTCGAATTACTCAATATTTGGCTCCAATAGTAATTCGAACCAACCTGGTTCGAATTACTCATTATTTGGCTATATAAGGAGTTCGAATCAGCCTCATTCGAACTATTGTTCATCTTCCCTACCCCACCAAATCCCAGAGAAAACGACCCAGATTCGATCCGACAAAGACCTGAACGGAATACTCAGCCGATGGGGGACGATCCGGCAAGGTTATATCGGTTGGACGAAGTTGCTCATATAGCCGGGGTCATCAACGACGAGGTTAGTACATAAAAAACTTCGTGCTAGCGGTATATCTGAGTTAGTGGTTTTGCATGCGGTTTTAGTGGTGGTTTATGTTAGCGGTTTATCGTAGTGGTATTGCTAGTGGTTTAGTAGAGAGGTTTTGCATGCGGGTTAGATGGTGGTTTAGTTGGTGGTTTGTATTTGTGGTTTATGTTAGTTATTTTATGTTACCTGTTTTATGTTAGTGGTTTATGCTGGTTGTTTTATGTTGGTGGTTTAGTATGTGGTTTTTGTTAGTTGTTTTTAGTTAGTGGTTTATGTTAGTTGTTTCATGTTAGTTGTTTTATGTTAGTGGTTTACGTTAGTTGTTTTATGTTAGTGGTTTATGTTGGTTGTTTTATGTTGGTGGTTTATGTTAGTCGTTTTATGTTAGTGGTTTGTGTTAGTTGTTTTATGTTAGCTGTTTTATATTAATGGTTTAAGTTTAACTGTTTCATGTTAGTGGTTTAGTTGTGTGGTTTATGGTAGTTGTTTTGCATGTGGTTCTCGTTAATGGAATTTGATGCGGTTTTATTTTGGTATGATTTTCTGTTGATAATTTATCGTCTGGGGTATTTTTGTCATTGGTTGTGAAGCTGGTTCTAACAATGTGGTGCATGTAATGCGCAGCCACAGCGATGCATCAGGAGCATGAGGCGGCAGCAGGGCATGCGACTCGATGACAGATACGTTCCTTACTTGCAGATGGCTGGATTATACCATCTTGCCAGGCTGAACGATAGATGGTTCCAGTTAGATGAGGCCCTTGTCAGTGCCTTTGTCGAGCGATGGCGTCCGGAGACGCACACGTTTCATATGCCGTTCGGAGAGTGCACGATCACACTTCAGGACGTGGCGTACCAGTTGGGTTTGCCAGTGGACGGGTGTTACGTGAGTGGCTGCCTATCAGAATTTCAGATATACATCCAGGGTGGCCGTCCAGCTTGGGTGTGGTTTCAGGAGTTGCTTGGAGTGATTCCTCCTCCCAGCCAGGTTCAGAAGTACGCAGTAAACTGCAGCTGGTTCCAGGAGACTTTTGGAGAGTGCTCCGAGGGAGCCGATGACGAGACTGTGCGGAGATATGCCCGTGCGTACATCATGATGTTGTTGGGTACGCAGCTGTTTGTCGACAAAAGCGGCAACCGCATTCACATCAGATGGATTCCCTACGTAGCCAAGCTTGAGGAGATGGGTACCTACAGCTAGGGGTCTGCAGCACTGGCATGGTTGTACCGGTGCATGTGTCGAGTGGCGAACAGACATGTGGTCAAGTTAGCGGGCCCACTACAGCTACTTCAGTCTTGGATCTTCTGGCGATTTCCTCGGTTTAGGCCTGCAGGGTATGAGACGTTCAGCTGGCCATTGGCCTCGAGGTACTCTACTCAGCCTTCTCTATTTCAATTTAATATGCATAACTCCATGTTCATTAATAATGTATGTTACACCCTAAACACACATTTAAGTAGCCATAAGACACGTGTATGATGTAGGTGGTCAGGTTACAACCCTTCCGGTAGCGAGAAGGGTCCTAGAGTGTAGATGTGGAGGCTGAGGATAGACCGGTTACAGGACAGGGAGGTGAGTACTCTACTTAATAAGTTTCTTTATTTAACCACATTTTATGAGTTGGGTCCATGAGTTGCCCTGACAATTGATAGTTCTTCGTGCAGTTTATCTGGATGCCGTACAGCAGCCCCGACGTACTTCAGGTTGTGCATCCAGAGGCTTTGGAGCCTCGGCATATGGCATTGTGGCGGTCTGTGACGTCGCTGATCTACTTTGCCATCATAGAGTGACATCAGATAGATCGGGTGCTTCCGCAGTTCGGAGGGGTCCAGCCCCATCCGAATCCCGCCCTGAACATCGACTTTTTGATGTCGAAGGACGGCAGAGGCGGTGATCGATGGTTCCCGTACCATTTGCAGAAGTGGCATCTCTATTGGGACTCCCGTGCGGAGACCGTGCTGAGGTTTGATGTTGTTGCCGACCCTGGACCGTCGCATGAGTTCCTCGAGTGGTGGAGTCAGTATGGAAAGAGGTTCTTGTCTCCGGAGATGCACTTGGGGGATCCGAGAGCCGTTCCTATTCCAGTTGAGGCCTCACAGTGGGGTGCTGGGCGAGTTCCTGACATAGATCGTCCTGAGGACGTGCCGGACAGGCGGCGGGTTGAGAGGAGAGCTCGTGTGGGGACACGACGGAGCCAGCGTGACTGGAGGTGGCTTGAGCATGCTATGGACGATGACGATGATGCGGGTCCCGCTGGAGGCGGACGACGAGGCCAGGGAGGGAGACGGAGAGGGCGTGGTGTGGCGGACCACCCTGGTCGTGACCCTGACGACGATCAGCATGGGCCCGTGGGCGGGGATGGTGCAGGGACTGTTGCAGTTGCTGGTGTTAGTACCCACGATGGCGGACATGGAGGTGAGTGGTATGGGTCAGGTATGGGTGACGGGGCTGACCCTGGTGACGCTGGACTCGGGTCGGGGCCTCTTGGAGATTACTTCGTTGGTGTACCCGCCCATGACCAGCCTCAGCAGGAGGGTACCCCATGGGTTATTCCAGGATCACAGTGGTCAGACTTTCTTGCCTCAGATACGCTTGATACGGACTTCGGGAGTCAGCAGTTTCTAGAGGAGATTACCGCCATCATGCAGGAGGACGTGCCGGCCCGGAGACGTGGTCAGACATCCGGCACGCAGGCACCTTTAGATGTTGATCTGAACGAGCCTCCTACGGCATCTGTTGGTGACCATTTTGGTTTGGGAGGTACCCCACCATCCGCCTATACTGCTGCATCAGAGTCTGTTGCCAGGCCTTCTGCGGCACCCATCCATGTTATGCCACCTGCACAGCCTGCCCCGGATGAGGACACGGATGAGATCGAGGATGAGTAGCCGTTTATCCGTAGAGGTCAGAGGGCACGGGTACCCCGTCGTTGCTTTACGGGCTCGCATCTGTTTAGATGATTCACGTTTCATGTATTTTGTTCCTTAGGGTTCATTCATGTATGATAGCCATGTGTACTGTTGTTGTTATTTTAGAGCTGTTTTCCTTTGTTGTTTGTTCATCGTATTGTACTTTGAAAACGGGTGTTTACCGGATTTATCAGTGACTATTTATAATCATTGCATCATATAACAGTTTAATGTGTACATTTATTTATTAAATTTTGCATTTAGGGGACTTGTAGCAAGACTCAAAGTGAAACATAACATATTCATTACTTAACGCATCATGCACAATACAATGTAGAAAGATCAACAAATTACATGAGTGCTCAAACACAACATCTAACAGGGAAAGTTAAATAAAATAAGTACTAACACTAACAACATGGCTACTAATGGCCCCCTGTGTGAGACGATCCTCCAAGCTGTGGGCAACTCCGACGTGTGTGTCCGGGTTGCCGACAGAGGCCACACCTCTTTGGCCGGTTCGGATCTGCCTCGTCCATATTCGTCCGTATCCTAGTGAACCTCGGACGACCCTCTCTCGCACGCCTCTTGTCAGGGTCCGGTATCACTGTGGGGCCGTCGTATGGTGGCCAGAAGCCCTCCGGGATCGGAGGTGTGAATCCCATCCGATACACACTGAATACCGAACTAATCTGATACACGCTGTGAACATAAGAGGTCCAGGTAACCCGTGAGTAGGCACAGCATGCAAATGCGTGCTGACACGGGAAATGAAGCGCCTGGAAGTACCCGCAGTCACATGTCCGAGAGGCAAGCGATACTCTGTAGCTACCCAACGAGAAAGAACTAGTCGGAGTGGTCTCTGCTACGGTGAACTCGGAGTTATCCCGGTCATACAAAGTCACCGTGAAGCACCTGGCCGTCTTCAAGTTGGCCTCAATACACTTCACCAAGTGCTGACTGAATTGTTGTCCGGTGCCCATCTGGGCCTTAGCCTCTCTCCCCTTGCGAACAAAGAGTTCCGCAAGCCTTCCATACGTTGCCTTCACCAGGGAGGATACAGGGAGATTTCTGACACCCTTGAGGATTGAGTTCACACACTCGGAGATATTCGTCGTCATGTGACCGAATCTCCGCCCCTCATCACGATGCTGAGTCCACAAGGAATAATCAATCCGGTTCGCCCACTCACACATCGCCGGGTTTTCAGACCGCAGAATATCAAACCAGTAATCAAACTCAACCTCGGTCTTTGCATACGCCACATTCACTAGAAGCCTCCGTGCGTCTTTGCCCTTGAAGGTTAGGGCAAAATTAGCCGCTACGTGTCGAATGCAGAATGCACGGTACGCAGATGGAGGTAACCAACCTCCGTCAGGAGCCTCAAGCGCAGCCTTGATGCCGTTATGCCTGTCCGATATAACCAGCAGACCCGGCTATGGTGTCACGTGCTATCGAAGGTAGGAGAGAAAGAATGTCCAGGACTCTGCATTCTCACCCTCTACTAGTGCGAATGCAACAGGTAGAATGTTGGAGTTCCCGTCCTGTGCAATCGCGATGAGCAACGTTCCCCCGTACTTGCCATACAGATGTGTGCCGTCAATGCTGACTAGCGGCTTGCAATGACGGAATGCCTCAATGCACGGTGGAAAAGTCCAGAAAAGTCTGTGAAAATACGCTTGAGACTCGTCTACCTGTCCTCCAACTCGAACGGGGCTCGTCCTTAGGACTGCAACAGTACCAGGCATCGTCAGCTGGACTCCCAACACCCACCTAGGCAGCTCGTTGTATGACTCATCCCAGTCACCGTAGATGAGGGCAATAGCCTTCTGCTTCGCCATCCAGACCCTCGTGTAAGTCAGCCTAAACCCAAAGTGTGCTGTCGTGGCATTCAGGAGCACCTTGATGCTGACGGATGCATCAGCCCTAACCATTGGCATAATGAACGCCGAAATCACATGATAATCCAAACTCCTGTGGTCACTCGAGATGGATGTGGCCAGACAAGTGTGAGGACCATTGTACCGTTTGACCTCCCAAATGCCCTTGCACTGCCGGAGACTCAGTCGAATCAACCATGTGCACCGATTCCCAAACTCAGAACACTTGCACACATACCGGCGATAATCAGACTCCACTACCTTGTACTGTACCCTCGCCGGATGCTGTAAGTCTTCACACTTAACAGGGCCTCATCTTTATCCTGAAATTGCTGACCAACCTGGAACTCTGTCAGACCAGCAGTCCCTTCCGCATCTCTAGCTCCGAATCCAACAGAGTGCCCAGAAACCCCCTCCTGCCTCATGGCATCTAGGTCCAAAGAGGAAAAATGTGGTGGATACTGCTGTGTGCCAGAACTAGAACCACCGACCGCCAATGCAGGCTCAGTCGCTCCAATATTATCGCCGCTGTCATCCTCAATCATATCCGGCTCGACGTCATCCTCCTCTGCATCACCCAACAATCCGTCTCCGACGCCAACCGGTGGAACGCCCTGTAAAGCTTTCGGCAGAATATCAAATGATCCTACCTCGTCGCCTACGCTGTCATTGAGATCAACAGCAAAGGACGGGGAGGTGACAGGTTGGACCGCTGGCTCGTACACAGGGATGGAGGAAGAAGCAACGGCAGGCCTGGAACTGGAACCGGCTGCCGTGGCTACAGTGGTGGTATTCCGGTTTGAACCGCCTGAGCTGGATACCACATCAACCAGCTTTGCCAACAATTCTGGTGTCCTCACCTCCAGAAACTGCCGCCGACAAAGAAACATGACTTGCAAGTCCTCATCACTACCAATCGTGAAACAATCATACTTCACGGTATCCTGGACGATCGTGATTGGAATGCGATAGAAAAACTTCTTAACCCGCTTCGCACCTTCCAGACCAAGTTTCATCAGCACAGATCTAACAAGGTCATCATAGCTCGTCGTTGGACTCACGACAATACAGAGAGGATCCTTATCTGTGAACTTCACACCGGAACGAGTTTTCCTCTTCATGGATCCTCTGTGGTGAACCAAAACAACAAAACTCTCCTCACTAGCCATCTTACACCCTCTAATGAGAGCAACTCACGTTTACAACCATATATATACTGCTCTGTCTACCACTAAATCGAACCAGCCTTCATCGAATTAGGGATTGTGTAATTCGAACCAGCCTGGTTCGAATTACTTGATGCAGCTTCTCTCTCTATAATTCGAACCAGCCTGATTCGAATTACTTGATGCAGCTTCTCTCTGTATAATTTGAACCAGCCTGGTTCGAATTACTAGCGTTGCTAGTTCGAACCAACCTTGTTCGATTTACTTGAACCAGCTTCTCTCTCTATAATTCGAACTGCTTTGGTTCGAATTATTCATGAATGCAGTTCGAACCACAGTGGTTCGAATTATATTAATATATGCTTTGGCTCATTACTGAAACGATTTTGGTTTTGGCTTATTTACGTAAATTCGGTCTGGCATTGGCTTATTATGGTTTTTTGCCCCAGACATATTATATAAATTAGGTGTTATTAAGTCAAATGATAATATTTATGTTGTATAAAAAAATGTTAAAAATATATATTGCTTGTTTATTGTTTGTGAGTTTACTTGTTAAGTGTGGTGTGTTTGAATACATGATGCAAGTTGTTTATATATAATCCCAAACACTTTGAAAAAATATTTTAAAAGTTGAATATTTGAAGTAATGAAAAAGAAAAATTATAAAAAATAGTTGATGATTTTTTTTGTATTATTTAAAATGTTTGGTTGAAAAAGAATTAAAAAATCTTTTAAAATAAATCATAAACTATTAAAAAAGTTGTTGCTTTATTGATAAAAAAATTTAATAAGAGAAATATTATCCATTTTAATTATTATTGATAATAATATAAGAGATAATAAAAGAATTCACCATATATACATATATTTTACGTATTTTTTTTGTTTGTCTTTTTTTTTTTTCCTTTACCTAATGTGTTTGTCTTTTTTTTTTTTTCTTTTACCTAATGTGTCGAACTCTTTTTCTACTTTTTCATTTAGCATTTTTTTCATCTAACTCAATCAAACATATCTCTGAAAGTTCTGTAAAATTTGGAACTCATTGTTCTTTCCAAAAAGAAGTCGTAACTCCATTTCCTAGCCTCCAAATAAGGTTATTTTTTAATTTCTCCCAAACTTTAGTAATTTCGAGTCATGCATTAGAATTACTTAATCTGCGTTGAATATTAGGCATGATACCTTCGCCACAACCATATTTTATCCGCATAACCTTGACTCAGAGCACTTTTCTATTGTGGATGAGGGCCCAAGCAAACTTTATTAGAAATAGAAAATTAGAATATTGTGCCTTTCAGATGCGCAACCCACCCTTTTCCTTCAGTTTACACACACTGTCCCAACTAAGATGTATTTTCTTTGGAAAAGTGTAGGTAACCAATAATATTGGTGAACAATATGAACAATGGATATATCGGATGTTCATTTCACTAGGTGTGTGGATGGTTATTCTAATATTAAGATTTAAGTAGGTAATTTGAAGATGTGGTGTATTTTTATTTTATTGGTGGTTGTTCATGTTGTTTAAGAAAGTCATTGGTTACCTAACATTATTCATTTTCTTTTTCTCATCACTGCTTTTCTATAAGAAATTTCTATAAATTTTGTCTATCTTGTTCATACTGCTACTAGAATCTTCATGGTTTGCATGTAGTAGTTAGAAATAGTTGATAGAACTAATTGTACAAGTGTGCACTTTTCGGCTAAGGAGAGAGTCTTTCTATTCTAGCTAGATAACTTGCTTTGCATCTTGTCAATAACAAATTGAAAGTGTTGTTGATTGTATCTTTTATGAATGAGAGGAACTCTCAAGTATTTTTTCAAGTTAGCTGTGAGGTTGATCCCTAATTCTTGGCTCAACATTTGTCTCATGATATAATTAACATTATTAGAGAAGTACACACAAGACTTGTCAAGGTTGATTTTCTGTCCCGAACACTCACAAAAGTGATTTAAAGCCTTCTTGATAATCTGAACCTCTTTTTTATCTGCTTTTGCAAAGAGAATTAGGTCATCTGCAAAATAGAAGTGAAAAATTTTAGGCCCTCGCTTGATAGAGTTATAGGTTCCCATTTCTTATCATGGACTAACTTATTTATCAAATGGGATAAACGTTCAATGCACAAAACAAAGAGGGATGGAAAAAGGAAATCTTCCTGTCTGATTCTTCTATTTGGGGAGAAGCTTTCTGATGGAGAGTCATTCCATACAAGGTTCATGGATGTCGTTGATATACAAAAGCTAATAACACTTTGGATTTGATCCGGATCCCTGTATCTTTGAGGGAGTCCATCACAAAGAGCTAATTAAGTCTGTCATAGGCCTTTTTTAGGTCTATTTTAATTGCCATCAAACTTTTTTCATGTTTTATATTCTTCATGGTGTGAACCACTTCTTATGCTACTAGGATATTATCTGCACTAACTCTGGCAGGCACAAAAATTGATTAAGTATTAGAAATAAGAGAAGGCATATATTTTTTTCAATCTAGATGCAATGCTTTTAATCACAATTTTATAGTAAACATTACAGAAATTAATAGGTCTAAAATGTTCAAAATTTTTTGGTGAGAAAATTTTGGGAATAATAACTATCAAAGTCTTGTTCACTTCTGTTATGTTGTGCGGCTCATTAAAAACTTCTTTCACCTAAGTCGTTAGGAAATTTGCCTCCACATCCCAGACTTGCTAATAGAATTTGGCTGGGAGACCATTGCTTTTAGGAGTCTTCCATCTTCCCATAGAAAAAATCGCATTCTTAATCTCTTCGCTTGATACCTCCTTAACTATATCCTAATACTCCATAACCTATAACTTAGGAAACTTATTAGAAATAACAAAGTCATTATAATCAGATTCTAAACAATAGAGATTCTTACAAAAATTAATACCCTAAACTTTAAGAGTGTCTATTGTCAATCCATTCGCCTTTCTCACTTTTTAAGGCTGTGATTTTGTTTCTCTTACGTCTTCCATTTGCTTTTGAGTGAAAATATTTTGAATTTTTATCACCAAATTTAATGGTATCACATCTAGATATCTATTGTCAATAGTTCTCCTCTTGAATTGTTATTTTCTCATATTCTTTTCATATGAACAAATTGTTTGTAAATGATGAGTTACTTTATATTCCATAAATTTGACCTCTAAAGACACCAAATGCCACCTGAAAAACCTTCAGCATCACTAATACACCACGTGTCAAACCCCAAATTTCTAATAATATCCTCAACCTTAGTACCTGAGACATGGGTTTCCAACAAGATACAAAAGTTAGTTTTATATCTAAACATAAGATCATTTAAAATAGATTTGAAGCCTTTAGAAGAAGCTTCTCTACAATTCCAAGATAAGATATTCATGGATACTAATGTAAACGAAAAAGTCTACTCGGAGGAAAGAAACTCCCTGGTGCAAAAGAGGCCCCTCTAGGCTTTCATAGCTTTAGGATCCTCTTCAATATCTGTTGCATTCCTACTTGGAGCAGTTTCTTCTATACTATCAAGGTCACTGGCCATCTTATGTGCTTCTCCACCATAGTTACTCGCTCATGGAAGGTTCTCTTTATAATACTCGTTATTTTGCTCTACATTTTCCCCTTCCATAACCCTTGCTATGTGAGCATGTAAGATAGGGTCATTAGTACTATTTGTAGGGATATAATGCCCTTCTTTGTGGCTTGAAGACACTATTTTTGAAAGTCTGCTAATTTGTCTCCAATATTTCTGGTGCATTTGATTCTTCTCTTTGTTTTGTTCTCATTGAGAAGGTTGACTCGGTTCAGCTATAACAATTGTCTTTTGTTTTGAGATGTACTTGCCAATTTCAACTATTCTTTATTAAGTTTTTTGTTTATCTCTGGACTTTTTCCTTTTGTGTTTCAGTTAGCGGAGTTGACATTTTGGCCTCTTTTATGATTTCGATTATGTGTAACTAGCTTGTCAATTTGTTGACTTGTTTTGGCATTTATCTCTTTTTTCTGCATCTGTTTGGGCTGACTTTTCTGGTACTTTCCTTTTTTTTATCTTCTCTCTCCTGAGCTTCTTTTTCATTCTGAAGAGCATCAAACCTATTATTATAACTTCTATTTTTGATATCCCCATAATTACTCCCTGATTCTTGTCTATTTTTTTTCTGGACTTTTTGACAACCATCCAGGGATCATATAAACTTTCCTCATTTATAACAGTTAAATCTAATTTTTTCTCCCTAGATTGATCCTCGTGACTTTCCGTAATTGTATGAACGGCTACTTCCGTCACCTTCAGATTTTCTGTTATGATCAAATCTTTTCTAACATGATTTCCTGTATTCACCTGTAAGAACCGAAGTTTTTACGAAAAATTGCTTAACTAGAATAGAATAATTAATATTACCCAAAATAGGATCCAAACATTTAGAATGAGAATTTGAAAATTTAAATGTGATTTTTGGACTCAATAGGTTTTTCTGAGTCAGAAAATGTATTTTCTGTGAAAAACCGAGAAAATCGCGAACCGACAGTTGAACCGGTCAAACCGGTTTAAGTCTACTCAGTACTGTGCGATAAAAAGTGAAAATAGTAGAAAACTTTAGAAAAATATTAGAAATAAAAAATCGGGCGTTAATTTTAAAGGTTTGACCCAAATTTGGACTAAACGGGCTAAAAACACTAACGGATTGGACCGGACCCAAGTTGGGCCCAAACCCAACATATATATAGGTTCATTAAGTGAATCCATCAGCCATAACACTCTCACAAACACACCCACACCAGCTGAGAAGAGAAGAGGGAGAAGAGAGAAGAAGCACTATTCACTTTTCGCTTCAATTCGCGATATCTTGAGCTACGATGCTCCGATTCGCGTGCCGTCAGCGGCTACGCGAAGCTCTCGCCAAGCCCATCACTTATAGCTAAACAAAGTAGGTAACAACTCGAATTTCATACTCCTCCTTTCAGCCCTAATAGATTTCACGTTTTTGGGTATGGTATTTGAGTAGATTTTGTGATTTTGGTTGTTTAGGTGATCTCTAGTGGCGGGTAATTATTGGGCTTTGACCCAATCCCCTCTGGACAAGTTAAAGTTCCTCATATACCCTTGTAGTGTTGTATGTTATGGTTTATAGGTTTTGATTTTGGTAATATATGTGATTTTAGCTTGAATATTGGAGCTTGTTGGTGATTGTTAATACTTGTTGGAGTGATTGGTGACTTGGATTGTGGTTGGAAGCTTAACTTGTACTCATTTGGAGTTTTGGTACATATTGGGAATCGGCTAAGGTATGTTTTCGGTTTCTTCTATGTAATATATAATATTTCTGGACTCTTAGGCTAGTGACCCATAAGATATGTTTGAATTGGAATAATTGTTGAATTGTTGAAGGATAAATTGTGATGGATTATGATGAGTTGATGGTTTTTGAATATGTTGATGATTAATGATGTTGAAATAGATAAAGATGGTGTGAGAGATTTAGCTTGAGATGAAATGAGATTGATTTTGATGCTTGGTATTGATAGATTTATGATTGATGAATGTGTTGGTGGAGGATTGATTTTAGTATTATATAATTGATGTTTGGTGGTTGAGAATAATAAAATGTGAGAAAAAATTTGGTATGGATGGTGGAATATGACATAAAGGGTAAGCTATGATGTAAATTGGAGTTTGGGAATGGTTTGATTTGGTTTTAGTTATGTATTGTAAGGAATTGAGAAATTTGTGGATTTTGGTAAAAACTGGTTTTTTGTAAACTTTGAAGGGTCATAACTTGTGTTTCCGTTTTCCAAATTAACTGAAATTTATTTAGAATTAAAGTTTATTGAAAAATATTCAAATTGATATAAGGTTTGTAAAATTTGGATTTTTGTAGAGGAAGTTATGATCATTCAAAGTTTGGTGTCAAAATCTAAATTCTGCAATGTTGCAGAATTTTGAGATTTCTGGTTTGTGTGCGCAAGCACAGCCTTGTGCGCACGCACACCCCTGTGATTTTTCGGACCTGTGCGTTGCGTATGCACACACAGAGAAAAGCCTTCTGTTGAGAGCGCTAGCACAACCTGTGCGCGCACATAACCAATGAAGTGTTACAACCTGTGCACACGCACATGTTGGGAGGTGCATTCTGCTGAGGGCGCTAGCACGCCTTGTGCGAGTGAACATAATTGAAAAATTTGGTACTTGTACGTACGCACACCTCTATGCGTACGCACACTTTTTGAAAATCTCCTTGGGCGTGCGCACGCACACCCCTGTGCGTACGCACAGTCCCTGTTTTTCAACTAAAATCTTGTTTTTAACTGTTTCACCTTCCCAACTTGTAAAATTCTGTGACACCTATTTATGACTATTTGGCTTATTTTCGGGTATCAAAACATGGGAAAGGTCCTAGGAGATTTAATTTGGGTTTTACTTTGAAAAGTTAGAGAACGGAGGTTTAGGTCTCTGGTGTACTGAGGATGAGTTTGGTTGAGAGAGAAGGAAGAATAGTGAACTTGGTAATTACTGACAACGAATTGAGAAATTGATGAACCAATGAGTTCGAGATGGAATTAAGAACTGATGATGGTTATTATGAGCTTGATGGATATTGAAGGAAAGTGTGACAGGCACTATATCCTTGGAATGTTGAGAATTGATGATTGAAAGTGATTTGAGATGAGAAATGGTGATGACTGGTGATGATTTGAGGTCGATGGACAGTGGTTGAGATGAATCGAGGACTCGAAGTTGAAATGATGAAATTATTGGATTATATGAGAGTGTGTAGGGCCTATATCCCTGGCGTAGCAGATTCCTCTGCTACATGAGTATATGTTGTTGAGAGTGTTCAGGGCCTATATCCCTGGCGTAGCATATTCCTCTGCTGCATGAGTATATGTTATTGAGAGTGTGTAGGGCCTATATCCCTGGCGTAGCAGATCTCTCTGCTGCATGAGTAGTTGTTGTTGTTTCCTTCTCTACTGCATGAAGTGCGCGGGGCCTATATCCCTGGCGTAGTAGACTTCCTACTATATGAGTGTGCAGGGCACTATATCTCCGGCATAGCAGATTCGCTGCTGCACGAGTGTGCAAGGCACTATATCCCTACCGTGGCAGAAAAGGCTACATCCGGGAGGATGTGTCGGGTTGGCATTTACGGACCGATAAGTGATATCACGAGCCAATAGGATAGGCATTCATCATATGCATCTTTTATGTGCTTGTTTGCTTTGATTACTTGAGTTTGCCTTATTGTATAATATGCATACTTGCTTCTTGAATTAATTGTGATATATGATTATTACCTGTGTATTACTTGTTTGCATTAATTGTGATTGTCTGGTGCTGAGGAGGTTAGGTAGGTGGTGGTGATGGGATCACACGGAGGTTTGGTTGGCGAAGGCTGTGGGATACAGCGGTGACTAGTTTTAGTTAGAAATCCCCTAAGTTTAGATACCTTGTCCAATAGTTGCGGTTTAAATTATTCATTTTGTTAAGCTTGAATATCTATTTGGAATGAAGCTCCAGGATTGCCTCTGGCGTCTAGGAATCTTATATCTTACATCACTAGGCACTGTTACCATATTGAGAACTTTCGGTTCTCATACCATATTCTGTTGTTGTTTTTCAGATGCAGGTCGCAACCCACCTCGGTGAGTTTTTCTGATGGTGACAGAGCAGAGAATCCTAGATACATTTTGGATGTCTTTTTTTTGTTTTTTTTTTGTTTTTGTTTATATCTCTCATCTTTTGTATTTACTTTTGCCTATAGGCTTATCTTTGAGAGAAAAACTTGTATAAGCTGTTTTAACTTGTCAGGATTCTGTATGATCTGTATATAGCTAGCCGGCTTAAATTCCGCGAGCCGTGGCTAGATCTTTATATTATTATACTCTTATATTTTGTTATATTATATCTATTTCTTGTGCGTTAAGTTTGTAGCTTCGTGAGTACGTTTTGCGCTTTTCAAATCTTGTTTTTGAGTTGTATCCTTCATCGGGATTCTAGAATATATTACTTCTTCTATATATTATATGTAAAAGCTTTAGACTTGTCGTAATCTTTGATTAACCTTTGCTTTACGACGCGAGGTAAGGCTTAGGGTAATTAGGGTGTTACATCACCGATGCTGGCTGGCCTTGGACCGCGACAGTGTTTTTTCCCCTTCCGGTGGTTCTGTTCTTCAGTAGCTGCTTGAGATTGTTGTCTGTCCTTTGCTTCCTTCATCTTCTCCGGACATCCATCATATTTATATTCGTATCTACCACAATTGAAACATATTAGATGAAAACCTTCGTATTCTAGCTTGAATTCTTTTCCCAAGGCTGAGAAGGATGGCACCAGCTTTTCCTTAAGTCGATTTCCACGCAAATGTGTGTAAATTTACCTCTTGAGTGAATAGACGTGTATTCATCCACTTTGAGCATGGTTTCAATAGATTTTCCAACCTTCCATATGAAATATCTATTATATAATTCGACTGGGAGATTGGGAATCCTGATCCAAACAGCAACCTTTTTAACCTCACTCTTTTAGGGTATGAATAAAGGCCGCCATCTTTGAACCAAGAGGTAATGATCAGCGATCATCTAGGGACCGTCAAACAGAGCATATGAATAATCCTCTTGACTCGAGAATCTCAGTAGGAAGTACCCTATCATCATAAGGTCTATTACTCGAACTGCTTCTTTCTTTGTCCATTTCCTGTTTATCCACTGTTCCATAGTCTGTAAATTCAGACTCTTCTCTAAGGGCTTAACGATGAGTGCTTGCTTCTATGGCCTGCACCATTCATCATATTTTTTCAAAGACACCTCTATAATAGGATTTGGATTGAAAGGAGTCTGTGATTCTTTCATATATTCCATTGGATCCTCATCGGAAATGTAGTTTTCTGTGACCATCTCGACGATTTCATATGGATTCAGCTTTTCAAGCTTGTCGTTCATCAGCCTATCCTTGTAGGAAGGCTTGGAACCTTCAAATGCACCATTAATAAGGGTAACAACATTCTCCAGCGAGTTTTTAGACTCTGTAATAAACTTTGATTTTTCTCCTTTCTATGTGATCTCCATATGTTCTTTTGCTTGATCTTTTTTTTATCAATTTTGATTTTTTTTTTTGTGCTTCTCATCACTAAATTTTCCTCTTCTGATGATCGTTTATCAGTTTTAATGACAGTGGTTAACGAGTTTATTCAGAAAAAAAAGTGTTTTATATACATCTTTAAATTTTTTTTTTCACCTAATGTGTCGAACTCTTTGTTTAAAAAAAAAGAGTTTTTGGATAAATAAACATTAATATATTTAACATGCGTTCTAAAAAATTTGTGTAATTGTTTATTTTTAGAAATTTTTTCAAAAAACCTTTATTTCTTAACAAATATTCTAAAAATATTCATTAATAAAACACTAAAATAATTATGACTGAGTAATCCTAATTAGATGACGTCTTGGCTAGGTCCACTCTCCACTCACTACTCCGCATACAGGGTGGGTTGTGAGCCCTACCAAATACAAAGTAGACAATAATAGGAAGAATTACTTATTAAATAAAATTAAAGAATAAATTAACCAGCAACAACTTCCTCCTTTTTGTTTTTGTTTTGTTTTTCTTTTTTTATAAAAGGCAGCAACTTCTTTACTTAAACTCATATATACTGTACCGCCGGACTATTTTATTAGTATGATTATAATTAATTAATTAATTATTATTAATATTATTTTAATTTTTATTGGATTGTGAAATTCCAAAAATGGAAATTATTGGTGATTCTTAAAAATATGGGAATAAATAAAATTGGATTTTGACCAATTTTAAAATTTTTAAAATTTTTAAAATTTTAAAAGTGAATTCGTCGACCGAATTGTCTTTTTTTACTTTTTAATATTTTAAAAAAAAAATTCACCAGAAACGAATTATTTTTTTTATTTTAAAAGATGCAATATACCAAAAATAATATGTACTTCAAATGTTTATGATATGAAAAGTTTAAATATTATTTAGTAGTTATTAATTTATATTTTTAAATATTAAAATATTTAATTTAATTTTTTGTATTTTAATTTTTGTTTATTTAGTTATTAGATTGAGATTTATGTTAGTGGGTTTAAGATTTTTTTTTAAATATTTTGACCTAATAAGAAGTTATAAATACCTCCTAACAGTGACGGAACTTGAAACAAAATTTTAGGGGATCAGATAAAAAATAATTGTCAAAATATTTTTTATATGGATCCCATTTAATATAAGCTCGTCTAATCTCATCTCTCTGGTTTGGGTGATATTGCCAAATTTAAAACCGTTTTTCAAGATTTCGTTCCAAAAAGTTAAGGGTAAAGTCATCAGATGTAACTTTTTGAACTTTTGAAGGTTATATCTCACTTTTTTCGTGATTCATTAAAGTAGAAGAACTATCTACAGGTGTTGATATTGTAAAAGTTATATGTTCTCCTTCTTAATATTAGCCTTCCTCTTAAAAAATGTATCAATTCTTTGATTTTTTATTATTATTTTATATAAAAATTTGAATATATATCCTATAAAATATGTAAAGAAGAAGTTAGAAGGACAAATATTAAAATTTATAATATTTATTGAATTTTTTTTATCAATTTATACAAATACAATAATATTAATACTTATTGAATATTATATTATTTTTTATTATATAAAAAATTAAATTAAATAAATAGTAAAATATAAAATAATATTAAATTAAATAAATAAAAAATATCTAATTTTTTATATTTGAACTTAAAGATAGAGAGAGTGTTGTTTATTGAACTTATTAGATATTTTAAGTCATAGTAAAGTATTTAAGTCAATTGAACTATTTTTTATCTTTTGAAAAAGTACAACTAAGTTTTTTATAAAAAGTTTGGGGGGGCCATGGCCCCTTGTCTGAACTAAGCTCCGCCACTGCCTCCTAAACTATTGTAGCCACCATAGAGTGATTAGAATAGTGCCAAAATATTTTTGATTTCATAATGAAACCATAGTGTAGACAAGTGACATTGAGTAAATCTCTCTCTTGTTGCATTGAAAAATTGGATAAAAAATGGAGTGATTTCTTTCAATTTAATTCTCAAATTATAGTGTGAATAAATTAGGTGAAAATACAGCGGGATAGCTACCAGCAGAAGATGGCAATTTTACAATTAAATAAGCTTATGAAGCGTATTTCACATAAAAAAGGAAAAGTAAAAATAGATTACATAAATTGCTTTGAAAAATCAAATAATCTCAGCATTTAAAAACCTTCAGTTGGCTCCTCACTCCATGAAGTTCTGCTAACCAACAGCAAGAGGAAACCCAAAAACCTCATGGAAGATGACGATTGTTCAACATGCTACAGAGAGAAAGAGACTTTGCTCCATGCCTTACGTGATTGTCCTTACATCTGTACGACATCGACTAACATATATAGTAAACAGAGACGCACATAATATTTTTTCCCTCTCAATCTTTTTAATATTAGCTCAGTACTAGTCTTTCCTTAGTCTCTCAAAAGTAATATGAACTCTCTTGGCCCATAATTTTTGTCACAGCATGCAACATAACCTAAAAGTGCAGGAATGATCTCATCTTTAAGAATGAGACTCTGTTAAATAATCAGCTTCACCAAATGCTAAGAAGATTAGTAAGGAATTATAATGTCACAATGAGAATTACGGAAAATAGTGATAGCTTACTAAGTTTTACCAGAGAAAAATTTATTGGATAGGAGGTGCCAATTTGGAGATGGACAAAGTTAACTGTGGATGGATCAATTATCCAACCTGACAATAAAGGTGCCTGTGGAAGTCTCATTAGGGATTGGATTGGATTGGTCACACTGCTGTTAGATTTTTGATGAACATCAAAACTTGTACTATAACCATGGCTAAGCTATGGAACATCTATGTCGGGGTTAAACTAGCATATGAATTCGAAATTGCGAAATTAATAGTAGAATTATACTCAAGGTGCGTTGTGATGCTAATTCAGAAGGTGTCATCAGAGAGTCATATAACAGCTCTTTCCTCACTTGATTCATCAAGAAGCTTTTGGTGAAACTAGAAGATGTAAAAATTAGACATATCTACAGAAAAACTAATTTTGTGCTAATATTCTTACAAAGCTCGATCAAAAAGAAGAATTGAAAATTAAGTTTTCTCCATGTTTATTTCATCATCTTTTTGCTAATATAAATGATGTTAAATTTATCAGAATTGTAGTGCTATAGTCTTCTTTTTCTTTAGGTCTTGGGTTTTATAACATAAAAAAAAATTAAGTTAAGTGAATCTCTTTTTTGTTGTATCAAAAAATTAAATAAAAAATATAATAATTTTTTTATATTTAATATATTTTTTATTTTTGTTTTAATTTTAATATATTTTTATTCGATTTCAATAATTCTCTTTTTTAATTTATTTATCGTTATTTTGTATCAAATAACAAATTCTAATCATCATATCCTTTCATTAAATAATAATATTACACAATTCTTTTAAAAATGACAGACCTCTTAATAATCATATACAAATTAAAAAGTGGCAGAACATCACCATCGGCATTGAATACCGAAAATGTAATTAGGCCCCAAAGATCACCGCCATATGCATAAAAAGTCACCAAGTTTGACATATTTAGGGAAGAAGAACATCATACATGATAATATAATATAATATAATAATTATGAGATATTGTCAAGTTGCAATGCAAATTATTTGTGGATGAATGAATCTGTCTTTAGAACTATAGTATTGGACTATTGGTTGGTGACTGAGAATCCGCGGGTTAAGAGGCCATGTATATATGTTATCGTGCATGAGGCTTTTCGTCATATAACCTAATATTAATATAATACAGGGTATATTAATAAATAAATGAATTATAATGCTCCTACTTTATTCATAAAAAGCAGTTATTGGTCCATGCCTTACCATGATGCGACATTCTGAAACATTATATATGTGTGTGCGATGTACCTTCCTACGTATGATGATGATAATAATACAATACAACAATATTATATGCTCATCCACGTAGTTGTGTCATTATCATATTTCTCAAACTTCGAAGCATACTATAATACACGTCCAAAGAAAAAAAAAGGATAAAAGAAAAGTACACTGCAATTCATTTTTTTTATGCATGCAATTTATGTACATTTAATTAATCTTTTTATGAATATAATTACTATTAAATAAATTAATTATCGATAATATATTATTTTTCAAAAAAAAAATTGAAATCAGTGTAGATCAGAAATGACCATTAGATGATGTAAGAGTTGTTTACTTATCGATAATACTCGTAACATTTTTTGTAATCGATGTTATGGTGTTATGTAAATTACTATTTTGACAATGTTCTGCATAAAAAAGATGAGAAAAATTAAATTAGAAAGTCATAAAAATTTATTATTTTTTATTATCAGTTAATTATTAATATCTAAAAATATAAGATAAAATATATTATTAAATTAGTAAATTAAATGAATTAGATTAAAAAATTTAAATTAATGATTAAGTAATGACTAAAAATAATAATTCTAATAATTTTTAATATTTTTTTAAAATAATATTATTATATATATAATGATTTTAAATTAAGATAAAGTTTGATAATTATAGATAAAAAAATGAGCGTAGAAATTACCATTGGATGATGTAAGAGATGTTTGCTTATATATTATTATACCGCGTGTAGCAGTAGTGTCTTCTCCAAATGTTTTAGGTTGGAATACGCATAGAAATTAGAAAATTAATTTTTAATTATTTAATATTAATTAAATTTTATTGTAAAATTATTATTTTAGCTTTCATATTTTAGAGAGTTTAAGATTTATTAGGATAGACTTTAAAGTTTAAAATTAAGATATAAAATTTAGAATAAAAAATAATTTTAAAAATTAATTGATATTAACTAAAAATAATTAATTTTCTAATCTAATTCTATAGATTGCATTAAATTTTTGTTATAAGTTTTATAATTCATGCAATAGCATATCCATGCTCTATATATTTTGGACCTACTAATAATAGGCCGTTGACTTGTTTTTTTTTTTTAACACATTGTAAATGCATATGCAGCAGAAATGACATATATTTTTGTCCTTATTTTAAATATCTTTATTTTTTGCCATTTTTCTTGATCAGCAAGATGTATAATTTGAAGTCAATGGTTTCATCATATACGATCAAAACAGATTGATGTTAATTGTTAAATCTTGTCTCTTGAATCAATTATGAAAAGAACAGTTAGGAGTTATACATACGTAAGACGAACCATTAAATTAATTAAGTATCACTATACAGTTTGCTTCGCCTGATAATAAGGCTAATACCCCAGAATGAAATAAATATCTCTCTTATATAAATATAAATATATGAGTTGTCAATCGTTAGAATCACATGGGCTAATGTAATATGGGCTTCAGCAATAATCACTATCGATAAGCTTGAATTCATTTACACTTGTTGACCAAAAACATCTTTTATATATTTTAGAGGATTAAATAAATTATTCAAAGGTTTACTTTTAGGCTTTAGCACTTAACTACTTTTATATATATCTTTTTGTGGGTGCATAATAATAATCTTTAATAATGGTGCGTGGTTGCGTCCTCTAGTAAATGAAATGAAATGGACCCTCCAAGGTAGTCGTAGTGGATAGAATATAATATCGGATTAAATAAGATGGTCTTCAATATGGGTTGCTATTTACTCAACGAGTGGGTGGATTTTCCCATTTATTCGCTGTATACCATATGCATCATCAATTCATCATATTAGTTCTTATTTCGCATAGAGATTACACCTATAAAATTCCACACTTTATATATTATAATTAATTACTAATTAATAACTTGACATGTGCTACTTCTTTGCAAGTTAAAAGTCAGTGATATGTTATGGTAAAGGTGAAACTCACATATAGTGATCTTTGAAGTTGATAGTTTAAAATTTTTAAACAGATATGTTAAAATAAGGGATTGTTTAATACGAGTTACCATAACATATATTAAAACATTATCTTAATCTTAGTGAAATTGACAACATGGCTCGAGTAACATTGTGTAAAAAGACCCAAATTTTGTTTTATATGTTGTATAAAATAGAGGAATGTGAATTGAAGAATCCCAATTGGCATATACATAGTGGGACCAGGCTAGTGCCTTTATTTTCTTTATGGCAAAAAAAGATTGAAAATTTGGAATGGGCATTGATTATTGAAGGTGATATACAATTGACAATTTTGAGACATATTTATATAAAAGTAATACTGTAAATTATTTAATAATATATAATATTATTTTATATAAAGATATATTTATTAGAATAATCATTTTTACAACAATAGATATTTTTATATTAAATGATAGTAAATACTTAAATAGTAATCACGTTTACAGTGCATAGTATAACTTTTACATGAAAATGTATTGTTGAGAGTGGAGTGTATCATCTTCAGTGAAAAAAACTGGATGATATTCAATGAAAAATTTTATCTTTTATTATTTTTTTTCTCTTATTTATTTCTAGTTCCACTTATAAAATTAAAGGTGAGAGATCATATTTTATTCAAAAAAAAATGAAGAGTATCTATTTCCTGTTTTACAATTAGCAGAGCCTCTTTAAAAAAGCTTATAAATAGTGATCCACCGCAAACATTGTTTGTTGTGAGATGAGAAAATAAAGAGTCCAATTCCCAGGAAGTACAGCTGGCTGCTTTCTTGGCTTATTTACAACATTCATTCAATCTCTCACTGCACTGCCAGCCTGCACTTCTTCACCCCCTCTCTCCTCTCTTCTCATCCTCCTTCTTCTTCAATGGCATCCAAGAAGCAAGATAGATGCTGATGATAAGTTGATAACATAGACAATATCATCTCATATTGGTGGTGGACAAGTTCATAAGACTCAACTCAAGAAGCTATTAAGCAATGGAAGAAACATTTGTACCATTGGAAGGTATCAAGAATGATCTCAGAGGAAGATTGATGTGTTATAAGCAAGATTGGACTGGTGGAATCAAAGCTGGTTTGAGGTATACATATACATTAATACATATATACATATATATATGCTCATTATTATTTTATAAATGTCTTATAGGCTCTATCTTTTAATTCTCTCAGGATTTGGGCCCCCACCACATACATATTCTTTGCATCTGCAATCCCTGTCATTTCATTTGGTGAACAACTAGAGCGAGACACAGGTACTATACATACATATATACTATACTTATTACTATTAAATTCAAAGACTGATGATATTGATAAGTTATGTATGCACCTTACTTGCAGATGGTGTTCTAACAGCGGTTCAAACACTGGCTTCAACTTCAATATGTGGCATCATACATTCAATCATTGGTGGCCAACCTTTGCTGATATTGGGTGTGGCAGAGCCCACTGTAATCATGTACACATTCATGTTCAATTTTGCAAAGGAGAGAGCAGAGTTGGGTAGGGAACTCTTTCTGGCATGGACTGGTTGGGTGTGTGTATGGACGGCACTCTTGCTCTTCTTGTTGGCCATTCTTGGAGCTTGCTCCATAATCAATAGGTTTACAAGAATTGCAGGAGAGTTGTTTGGCCTTCTCATTGCAATGCTCTTCATGCAACAAGCTATCAAAGTAATTAATATTAGTATATCTATCTCAATTCACACATACTTTCTTTGCAACCCATGTTTATGTTATCTTAACATAACATAACATTCCAGTGTCATCATCATTGTCACAGGGTCTGGTGGATGAGTTTCGCATACCGGAACGACAGAATCCGAAAGCAATCGAATTCTTACCTTCATGGAGATTTGCTAATGGCATGTTTGCATTAGTCCTTTCATTTGGCCTTCTTCTCACTGCATTGAGAAGCAGAAAGGCCAGGTCATGGCGCTATGGTAGTGGTAAGTACTTACCAGATGAAGTGATTCGAATATCATTTCTCTAATTAGTAATTACTATGCATTATGAAGTTAATTTTGTTAAGTGTTGCTACAGGTTGGCTTAGAAGCTTAATAGCAGATTATGGTGTGCCACTTATGGTGTTAGTTTGGACTGGTGTGTCCTACATACCATCTTCAAGTGTTCCAAGTGGTATACCAAGGCGCCTCTTCAGCCCAAATCCATGGTCTCCAGGTGCATATGAGAATTGGACTGTCATTAAGGCATGTATTCCACATGACTAGAACTCTAAAGTCTAAAGAACACAAGATATATGAATCTGTTTAAGTTATAAATAGATTGATTTCTTATGACAGGATATGCTTCAAGTTCCTGTGGTGTACATAATTGGAGCATTTATCCCAGCAACCATGATTGCAGTGCTTTATTACTTTGATCATAGTGTGGCATCCCAGCTTGCACAGCAGAACGAGTTCAATTTGAGAAAACCATCTTCTTACCATTATGATTTGCTTCTTTTGGGGTTCTTGGTATGCAACTTTTATTTTCATGTGAAATTATTGTGTTAATTGTTTCTCTAGTAATGGTAAATTTTCATCTTCTTTTATTGTTTTTTCTTTCTGGATGGAAGACCTTAATGTGTGGCCTTATTGGAATACCTCCTGCAAACGGAGTCATACCACAATCACCAATGCACACAAAGAGTCTTGCAACTCTTAAACATCAGGTAATAAAATCAGCTCATAGGTGTATGATCATTGTTAATAATATGAAACCATGAATCATGATTTATGAACATATAACTCACCAAGAAAGTTATGCAGCTGCTTCGCAACAGACTCGTGGCAACGGCGCGAAAAAGTATAGGAAAAAATGCTAGTTTAGGACAGTTGTATGGTAATATGCAAGAAGCCTACCATCAGATGCAGACACCCCTTGTTTACCAAGACCCTTCTGCTAGAGTAAGTGTTTATTTAAGTTTCAATAAAACATATATATGCTTAAATAATTTGTACCATACTATATATTATATATGTGAACATGTTGTGATCAGACACAAGGACTAAAGGAGCTCAAAGAATCAACAATTCTACAAGCTACAAGCATGGGAAGCATGGATGCACCAGTGGATGAGACTCTATTTGATGTTGAGAAAGAGATAGATGACTTGCTTCCTGTTGAGGTAAAAGAACAACGTCTAAGCAACTTACTTCAAGCAACCATGGTGGGAGGATGCGTTGCAGCCATGCCTTTACTCAAGAAGATTCCAACCTCAGTCCTATGGGGCTACTTTGCATTCATGGCCATCGAAAGTTTGCCCGGAAACCAGTTCTGGGAGAGGATCCTTCTTCTCTTCACTGCACCTAGCAGAAGATACAAGTATGTTCTATTTCTTATGTTAAAATTTAGTACATTAATGATTGCAAAATCTGAAATTTCGTCTTGTTTTTGCAGGGTGCTTGAGGATTACCATGCTACATTTGTGGAAACAGTACCATTCAAGACAATTGCAACATTCACAATCTTCCAAACGCTTTATCTTCTTGTATGCTTTGGACTAACTTGGGTTCCAATTGCTGGTGTCATGTTTCCAATGATGATCATGCTCTTAGTTCCTGTAAGACAGTACTTTCTCCCAAGATTTTTCAAAGGGCCACACCTTCAAGACTTGGATGCAGCATCATATGAAGAACAAACTGCTTTACCATATAACATTGCAACAGTAAGATGATCCAAAATTGTCACATTTTCATGCATAGTTTATACTTTATAGTTACTCATTTTGTATGTGTTTTTTGTTAACAGCAATCAGAGTTTGGAGCTGGTGCTTCTCAAGTTGGTGAAGGTGAAATCTTAGATGAAGTTATAACTAGAAGCCGTGGAGAGTTTAGGCGCACTAACAGTCCTAAGGTCACAAGCTCAACTCCAACTCCAGGAAATGATCTCAAAGGCCTTCAGAGCCCGAGACTGTCATTCAATTCTCGCCGTGGCGAGCTTTCGGCCGAGCACAGTCCTCGGTCCGGCACAAGAGGTCCTCACAGTCCAATGGCCAGAGAAGTAAGGTTGGCAAACTTGGGAAGGAGTCCTCTTAGCTCTGATTCAAAACAGCACAACAACAAATAGTTAAACTAAACGCTACCGTTTGATAAGTGTTTCAAGACATAAAATTCAGATATATTAAGATAACAGAGACATTTTACTTACTTTTATATTTTGTAAAATAGTTCTGTGTCCTTATATCTGTATTTTGATTCTGAACTAATACCAAACGGAGCTACAAAGTTTGCAGTGATGATCATATTCGTATCCCTTGGAAGGAGTTAGGTGACTTAATTTTTATTGCTTGTTTTATTAATATTGCTTGGCTTTGTTGTAACTTGTAAAGTCATTTCCTTATAATATACGGCAGATATGAATGTAACCATATAGTGTGGCCTTGGCGATTTTCCGAATGTTATTATTCTATTTGTTCATATATATGTGTAATCATGATCACGTGTTTGATTTATTAAATTAATTCTGATTAGTTTTGAATCTGTCGTATAAGCTTCAAATTGCACTTCAGATCAGATGCGTTTATGCAGGGTCAGAGCAACTAAGTACATGAGCCATCCTTGACTCCTTGTATTGTATAATGAAATAAAAAGTATAAGTAGAGAATGAAATATAAATTGGATAAATATGAAATGTAATAATAATAAACTAATAAATTAATAATCAGTTAAAATAAATTTCAGATGTCTATTTTTTGGGTGGAGTAATTAGTCTTGATTTTAAAGTTAAAATACAATTCATTTAAATATAAGGGGTTGGAAGTGAGTTAAGATCACTTATGAATCAATTTGAACTTAACTCGTTAACAACTTAATAAGATGAATTTATAAGTTTGTGAGTCAATTTTTAACTTAAATTTGATCTCATTTATTAAATAAACTGAACTTAAATTTAAGTGAACTCTACTCATTTACTCATAAAATAACTCAATTATATATTACTTATTATAATTATTTATATTAATAATATATTATAAATTTTATACTTTTAATTTGTAGCAATAATATATAATTTTATATATATTTATGAGAGAGGTATAAAATAAGTCATAGATATATCAGATATATAATTGATAATTTTTTATATATAAGTGTTAATTTATTTATATAGAATTATTAATTATATTTAGTTTATTTAAACTAATTCGTGAGTTTGAGTCGACTAACAAATACACTTGATTGTTAATGAGTTAAATATGAGTCAAGTTTAATTTTCCCAAGTCAAACTTAAATTTGATCCGACACAACTCAATTCGATTATTTTTAATCTTGGACAACACAAAACATACCATCTTTATTTTAATAAGAGAATACACATAGCTATATGCTCATGTTTTTCAATATTTAAAAAAAAATAAAAATAAAGACTCAATAGAGTTTCTTTTCTTTTGCTTTTACATAAATGGTAGAGAGAGTTATTCAGGGGAACTTCTTATATCCTATGTGTAGAAAGTGAAATTATTTCCTTCCAGAAAACACAAAAAACTTTCTTGCCTTCTGGCCAATAATCTCCATTCTCCATAAATAATTTGTCAGCAAAGACAACCATAGCATTTAATTTCTTAAGGAACTATTATCATTTGCTGGATATATGGAACCATTTGATTTGTTTATGAATGGTTTTTTTCTTTATGAATTATTATCATTTAATTTGTCGTGTGGATAAAAATAAAACCTTTTGCAGAACCTTTTTGGTGATAGTGTGGTGGTGATTAATGTCTTACATATATATTGGTGGTCAAAAATTGACGATATAATTGCAACATGAAAACAATACCGCACTTGCTAGATGATGTGTATACTTGAAAAGGAGGAAAAAAAGAAATAGAAACGCAAGAGTGAATATATATTAAAAGAAAAAATACTAAAAATTATCAGAATTTGTTATTTTTTATTATTATTTAATTATTAATTTAATTTTTTTAATTTAATTCAACAACATATTTTATATTATATTTTTAAATATTAATAATCAACTTATCATTAAAAATAATAACTTCTAATAATTTTAATATTTTTTTATTAAAATTCTATTCCCACCATCCACCTTCATATCCAAAACAAAAAGAAGAGTTGCGGCTCCCACATTCTCAATCAATTGCACCAAGCAAGCATGGAAGATGAGTAGTGATAATGTTGCATGCCATTCTACTGTTCCCTCCTACTCCTAGCTTAGTGGCTTGATAAGGTTCATCGTCCATCCATTGATAATAATAATGTTAATATGTTTCTTTCTTATTTTCGAGAAATTCTTGTATATATAATCATAAAATAAGTATAATCAAAATAATATCTAATTAATTTTAGATATTTTAATATTAAAAAATTCATAAATTATTATTTTAATTAATTTTTAAAATATGATAATTACTCGTGTGAAAATATTTTCATGTGATGATAAGTCAAACAAGTCAATACATTTATCAATTTAACTATTATTTTAATATAAAAAATATTTTTATGTGAATAATAATCATTGTAATTTTAGAATTTTAGGTGACTACCTAAAACTATATTATTATTCAATTTGGTATTCCATGGCCATACGAAAATTCCTATATTTGAAGATAGAGCTTACGTCTCCAATGATGCCAAAATCTGTGTCTTTGAAGTGCAAGTTGAATCAATAAAAAGGCTTCAAATAAAGTAGTACTATGCATTGTAGCTTCATTCGTGTTATAAAGACAAAACCAAGTAGGTTTATAATCGTGCCATCGATTGGGTGAAGAGTTTGAACTTTGAACCACAACGACATAAACATTATTTAAGAAGTGACACGACAGTTGACCATGCCACCACTACTATAGGTTTATTATTTGTGAGGTTTTTCAACAATCATTTGAAAGTGTCCCTCTTCAGAAGTTATGGCCACCCAACGGTTTCTCCCTTTTAGGCACTAGTTGCATCTTCATCTTCAACTCAGTACGCATAATATCATCAAAAAATGCATGGTGGATTCTAAGATGAAAATTAGACTAGTAAATTTGTTTCATGATAAATTAGTATGATTTGACCAATGAAAAGAGTGATATTTAATTTGACAAATATTTGAATAATTTTAATTAATTTAACCAGTGAAAAGAGTGATATTAATTTATGATCATATTTCATCATGAAGTATAAAAATATGATTTTATGATAACAAAAGTGGGGGGAAAAAACACTGCACCACCTAACCATGACATCAATTATTTGTATCTGAAAAATGGTTCCAAGGTGTCCTAATTAATAAGTAATTATAATAGTGAGCCCAACTCAAAGCAAGACGGTAAGTTGGTCAAATATAATTTAGGTTTAATTATGTCTCCATAATTTTACCAAATTTTTAATTAGATTTTTATATATATATTTTTTTTAATAAGATCATTATATCATATCAGATTTTATAATTAAATTTTTTACTGTGACAAAAACGTTGAAATTAACAGAATATTTTATTAAACTATATAAAATATTTAGTCAAGTGTTAGATATATTCATTTTGTTTAGCAGAATATTCTATTAATTTTAGTATTTTTGTCACGACAAAAATTTAATTACAAAATCTGATATAATATAAGGACTCAATTGAAAAAAAATATATAGATTTAATTAAAAATTTAATAAAACTATATAGATCGACGGAATAATCGAATCTATAATTTATGACAATATTAAAAGCTGATACTTTATTTAGGGCTTTATGACTTCAAGAAATTATTATTACAGAAGTGCTACACATACAAGCCATTTTAATTTACAAGTCATATAAGTTGGGCCAAATCCAACTAAAAGGATGCTCACCCATACGAGCGTGTTAATATGCGCGTGTTAACACGCGCGCTACTCAACGGTTTTCATAGCGCGCTTCGCGTTCCTCCCCCTCCTCCTCCTTCTCTTCATTTTTCTTCTCCTTCTTCTTTGCGTTTCTCCTCCTTTTTCTTTGCGTGTTTCATCTTCATCGTCATTTTTTTATTACTGTTGTTGTTACAGAATTTTTTCCTCTTTCTATTTCTATTGATTTTGGAATATTTTGTATTTTTTTATTCTTTATTTGATTTTTTCTCCCAAGAAGAATTATGAGAATATGAAATAAGAAGATGAAGAAGAAAAAGTAGCAGAAGATGAAGAGGAAGAAGAGGAAGAGTTTTGAATTATACAGAATTTATAAGCACACATACACCGAAAATTCTTAAATAATACACCCAAATATCTTCGTGTTACACTCAAATTTACTACAAATACAAAAAAATATTTCCTCTAATGCTGCATTTTTTTCCTTCTTTTTTTCCTTATTTCTTTATTTCTTTCTTTTAGTTGAATGAATATAAGTTCATACTCTTTCAAGTAATTTTTTACCATTATGTATTTCTTCTTCTTCTTTATTTAATTTTTTTATTTTTATTCTTGTTAAAAGAGTAAAACAAAAAGAAACTTGAGAAGATAAAATAAGAAAACAAAAGATGAATAAGAAAAAAAAAATGATGATGATGATGATGAAAAAGAAGAAGGAGAAGCACGAGAAGATGAAGAGGAGGGAGAAGAAGAGTTTTGAATTGTGTAGAACTTATCAGCATACATACACAGAAAATTCTTAAATAATACACCCAAATATCTTCGTGTTACACCCAAATACAGAAAAATATTTTCTTTAATGCAGAACTTTTACATTTTATTCAATTCAAACCATCAACGATGAACAACCATTTTCACAAACAAAAACAATATTATTCACCTACAAAATCATAAACTACTAACGAAAATATTAACTAGAATCGAACCACACCTCAGCCACTTGATTGGATTCAAAATAATTAATTTCGTTCTAGTTCAATTGACAATCTAAACTTGAATTATTTATTATCTTCAATAACGAGATAACTGATGATAGAGGAGAATGAGAAAAAGGAAGGAGGAGGAGAAATTACAATAAAAAAATAAAGAGAAAGAAGAGGAGGAGGAGGAGGAGGTGTTGGTGAGAGAGTAAAATAAGAAAAAATTTGAGAAGGTAAAATAAAATGAAAAAGATGAATAAAAAAAAGATGAAGAAGAAGATGGTGATGATGATGAAAAAAAAAAAGAAGCAACAGCAAAAGATGAGAAGGAGGAAGAGAAAGAATTTTAAATTATGCAGAACTACTTATCAGCACACATACACCGAAAATTCTTAAACAATATACCAAAATATCTTCGTGTTACACCCAAATTTGCTGCAAATACAGAAAAATATTTCCTCTAATATTGCATTTTTTCTTCTTTTTTTTTCCTTCTTTCTTTCTTTCTTTTAGTTAACGAATGTAAGTTTATCATCTTTCAAGTAATTTTGTACCATTATGTATTTCTTCTTCTTTGTTTGATTTTTTTTTTAATTCTTGTTAAAATAGTAAAACAAGAAGAAATTTGAAAAGATAAAATAAAGAAGAAAAAAAAGACGAATAAGAAAAAAATAAGATGATGATGAAAAAGAAGAAGAAGAAGAAGGAGCAGAAGATGGGGAGGACGGAGAAGAAGAATTTTGAATTATGTAGAATTTATCAGCACACATACACCGAAAGTTCTTAAACAATACACCCAAATATCTTCGTGTTACACTCAAATTTACTGCAAATACATAAAAATATTTTCTTTAATGCAAAATTTTTACATTACATTCAATTCAAATCATCAACGATGACACATTATTCACCTACAGAATCATAAACTACTAACAAAAAATTAACTAAAATCGAACCACATCTCAGCTATTTGATTGGATTCAAAATAATAATCAATTTTATTTTGGTTCAATTGATAATCTGAACTTGAATTATTCATTATTTTCAACAACGAGGAGGAGGAGGAGGAAGAGGAGGAGGAGGAGGAGGAGGAGGAACATGGACGGATTTATTCATTGGGGAGTGGGGGCAACTGCCCAGTGAAATTTTAAAAATTTTTAAGTAATTCTTTGTGAAATGCTTAATTGCTCCCACTATAAAATTAATTTTGACCCCACCCCAATCAAATCTCTAACCCTTCTTTTTCTCCCCAATTTTCTTCATTGCTCCGGCCTCCACAGTTTTCCTTCCTGTCTCTAGAGACCAGAGTGATTGTTGGCTTGCTGTCGCGTGCCGCCAATCTGCGTCTCAGCCAGTGTCACGGCTTTCTTCCCGCTGACGTCTTTGCTCTCCTTTCTCCAGAGTCACTGCCGCGTCTCCGCTATTGTCACTGGCTCACTGGCTCTGTCAATTTTCCCTTGCATCGCCGCAATTTTCCCGCCGTCCCGCGTGGCTCCATCGGTTTCTCCTTATATCGCCGCCGCACCACGTCTGGTGGAGTGGTGGTTCTGCCTTCTTCTTCAACGATCTGTTCTTCCTTCTTCTTCTGCGAACACAGTTTGCGATCCTCTTCTCTTTTCGGTCTTCAGCAGAGAACGTCTTCGCTTGCTGCCACTAAACGCCACAGTGCTACGGGGTTCTGCCTTCTAGAGTTTAGCTATTCAGATTCAGTCTTGGATTATTCTTGGTACATTCATGAATCATGATTCACCGAAACTGATATCTGCTTGCGTCATTACTTATTCACTTATTTGTTTTATTGTTGTTTGATAATTGATACAGTTGGTTTGTTAATTGTGATTGAATTTGTTCTAATGATGTAATTACAAATTTAGCTTCATTAATTTGTTTGTTAATTGTTTTTAGTTGATTTATACTCTTCTTTGATTTTATAGCAGTTTTTGTGGAAAAAAAAATTATTTTTTTTTCGATGAGTTTGGCTAATTCCGATGAGTTTTATCCAGTTAGCTCAATTCTATCCATTAGAATTTTTTTCCACTCAATTTTTGGCACTTGACAGTCAACTTGAGAACTTCATGCTAGATGTGTGTTCTGATGTTCAATTCTAGGACTTAAATAGAATTGGTGCTCTTTCTCAGAAATTGGTTGAGACTCGAAAAAATATTGTTTATCCATTGGTGTTTCTTCTTTTGAAGTTAGCTTTAGTTTTGTCCGTAACAACTGCATCAGTTGAAAGAACTTTTTCTGCTATGAACATCATAAAGAGTCGACTTTGTAACCATATGGGAGATGAATTTTTAAATGATTATTTAGTGACATACATAGAAAGAGAAACATTTGATTGTATTGACAATGAAAAGATTATTCAATTTTTTCAAAATATAAAATCCAAAAGAATAGAATTCTAAATTATTTGTTATTATTTTGAATTATTATTTTATTATTTTAATTTTTTCATTAAATAATTGAAGAATAATCATATTTTATAACATCATAGTATAATTATAAAAATTATTATTATATTATATATTTTGTCCCACCAAAAGAATTTTCTGAATCCGTCACTGAGGAAGAATGTGCAGTAACGGCACGAAGAAAAATGTGCGCGTGTTGATCGAAAAATCTATTAAATTAGGAGGTGCGTAAAATCGACGTGCTAAAAAAAGCGCGTCTTATATAAAATAGAATATATGAACTTGTATAACTTGTATGGATAAAACACTTATACGTGAAAAATAATTATTATTATTATATATATTTTTCTTAAAACAACATTTACATTTATTAGAGTACAATAGGGTCTATCTTACAATAAAAATTGAGAATTCCATCTATGAAACCGTTATTTTAAAGAGAACCACACATAGGATATGACCAGAAAGTGTGAGAAATTTCTCTACACTAACATAATTTCTTCCACCAAAATGTCTTTAAGGTAGTATTTGTTTTTAAAAATTAGAATTATTAAAACAATAAGACTAAAATTTTAATCTCTTTAATACTTTTAAAAGATAAAAACATAAGACTGAAATGTTAATAATATTTTTTTAATAATTAAAAATATTTTAATAAATATTTTCACTTCATATTTATATTTATATTTATTTTAAATAAAATAAAATACTAAAACATAACTCAATTTTATATATTTTATATTAAATATAATATAAAAACTTAATTTAATATCAATTTCTGTCTACCAATTTTAATATCTCTTTAAAACGCAACCTAAAGGATCCCACTATATATCACTATGAATGTTGACCTATTCATATTCAAGCTAATATAGTTCCAAGTTTATAGACACATAGATAAGTGATAGTATGAAACCGAAAGTTACAATACTTTTATGGGTATAGATATAGAAGAAAGAAAATATAGTAAACTAGCTAGATTCCTTATGTCATCTTTTATCAAGTTTATTTCTTATCAGCAATAATAAGACCAATGCTTTTGTGGCATTTCAAATTAAAAAAAAAAAAAAGTATTTGGGTACAATACTACAATACAAATCACTCCAGATCAATCTAAATTTATCATATTTTTATTATTGTCTTTCTAATACTACTCTTCAAATATTCTACATATGATATCATTATTATGTGCAACTAGCCAATACGAACTACACTAGAAACTATATATATATTTTTTATTTTGTTTTAGAACATAAATAAATTAATAAATAATATATACGAATGATTTTTTAGAAAAAAAAAAGTTATATTTATTAAAAGAGTAATTACCCAAATCAGTTCTCAAAGAATTTTAGAATCGGACATTTTAGTCCCCAAAGAAAATTAATACACAGATCAGTCCCCAAGGTTTTACTCCGGCAGACAAATCAATCCCCAGTTCATTTTCCGACAGAGTAATTACCCAAATCAGTCCCCAAAGATTTTAAAAACAGACATTTTACTCCCCAAGAAAAACTAATGTACAAATCAATCCCCAATGTTTCTCTCTGTTAGACATAATATAGTCCCCCGTCCAAAAATAAAATAAAATAAAATAATTATTATTTTTAATTGCACAATAATATTGTACTATATTTTTTGTATTTTTTAGACAAAAATAATGATAAATTTATTCATTAAATTCTTATATATATATATATATAGTCACTCAATAATAATAATAATAATAATAATAATAAAATTATTAGATATTATTTTACAAGAAATTCAAAGTTAAAATCATTTGATATTTTTGTATTTAATATAATCAAAAGATGTCCTATGTAAAAAAAAATTATATATGTTTATATTAAAAAATATGTATTAAAACAAAATATTTTAATTTGAATTTATATTAAATACATATTTTTTTAATACAAACATATTTTTTAAAATAGTACATCTTTTGATTATATTAAATACAAAAATATCAAATGGTTTTAACCTTAAATTTCTTATAAAATAATCTCTAATAATTTTGTTATTATTATTATTATTATTATTATTATTATTATTATTATTATTATTATTATTGAGTGACTATATATATATATATATATATATATATATATATATATATATATATATATATAAAAGAATCTAATGAATAAATTTATCATTATTTTTATCTAGAAAATACAAAAAATCATGGTATAATATTATTATGTAATTAATAATAATAATAATAAATAAAATTATTAGAGATTATTTTACAAAAAAATCAAGGTTAAAATCATTTGATATTTTTGTATTTAATATAATCAGAAGATGTACTATTTTAAAAAATATGTTTGTATTAAAAAAATATGTATTTAATATAAATTCAAATTAAAATATTTTGTTTTAATACATATTTTTTAATATAAACATATATAATTTTTTTTACATAGGACATCTTTTGATTATATTAAATACAAAAATATCAAATGATTTTAACTTTGAATTTCTTATAAAATAATCTCTAATAATTTTATTATTATTATTAATATTAATATTAATATTAATATTAATATTATTATTATTATTATTATTATTATTATTATTATTATTATTGAGTGACTATATATATATATATATATATATATATATAAAAGAATCTAATGAATAAATTTATCATTATTTTTGTCTAAAAAATACAAAAAATATAGTACAATATTATTGTGCAATTAATAATAATTATTTTATTTTTGGACGGGGGTCTATTATGTCTAATAGAGAGAAAAGTTGGGGATTGATTTGTACATTAGTTTTTCTTGGGGACTAAAATGTCCATTTTTAAAATCTTTGGGGACTGATCTGGGTAATTACTCTGCCGGAAAATGAATTGGGGACTGATTTGTCTGCCGGAGTAAAACCTTGGGGACTGATCCGTGTATTAATTTTCCTTGGGGATTAAAATGTCCGATTCTAAAATTCTCGGGGACTGATTTGGGTAATTACTCTTATTAAAATGAATCTTTTAGTAACTTATTTAAAGTTTGAACTTTAAGGTTGTTTTTGGAATATAATAAGCAATAATAAACTGAAAATTTCATATATAATTATTTTTATATAAAATTAATAAATAAAAATTATTAGATAAATTAATATATTTTATTAAATTATTATCTAATAATTTTTAACTATCAACTTTACATAACAACAAAATTTTCATCTAACAAAATAACAATAAATAAAACTATTAACAAATTTCTCCAACTGAACCATGTGACATAATGGGTATGAAGGATCTCAAAATTCTTTTATATACCATTTTAAGATCGAATAAATGGAAGTTTCTTAGAAAGAAAGTGCTAGACTCTTCTTTACCAGATTTTTTTTGGAAATATGTTACTTAGATTATTTTTTACGGGCCTGCTACACATACAAGCTTACAAGTTGGCCCAGCCCAAATACAACTCACGCACATGAAGAGGGATTACATGGAGCATCACATTCACGTGCTCAACACTCAAACGGTTACGTATCCTACGAGTAATGGCAGACTCTTCCACTTCTTCCACTTCTCAAAGCGATTCGAAAACAAGGCAATGCTTCCATTTTCGAGCGAAAATCGAAGTTCAAAATATACAAGTCATCGCTAACCTTCGAAACCTCCATCAAACTCTCCATCAAGAATCTGAAGAGAAAACAAAGCAACAATACTCAAGGTAAGTTCATTATGAACTAGGTTTTACTTTTCTTCTACGTCGTTGTTCTAGGGTTTACTGTTATTCTTGCTTCTTTGTTACACTATTCTTCTACGTTGTTGTTCTAAGTTCTCCTGTTATTCTTGTTGTTCTAGATCTTCTGGTAACTGATTTTTGGGGGTATATTCCGTAGATTGGGGGTGTATACTGCTTGACATTGTAATGTTGCTTGATATTGAAGCATGTTTGAGTGATATCTGACTGATATATATATGGATGTATCTGAATCATATCTATGGGTGTATCTCACTGTTATCAATGGGTGTATCTTACTATTATTAATGGGTGTATCTGACTCATATATATGGGTATATCTTACTGTTATCAATGGGTGTATCTTACTGTTATTAATGGGTGTATCTGACTCATATATATGGGTGTATCTTACTGATATCTTTGGGTGTATTTTTCGTTTCAGAGAAAATGGCAGCAAGAAACCAAACAAAAGACCTTAAGTGTGCCACACATCTCCTAAGTGATAAATTCAAAAACATGAGTGAGGAGAAGAAGGCGATTGTGAGGGATCTCGGATTCGGTGGGTTGATGCACATCCCACCACTAAGGGTGGATCACCAACTGTTAAGGGAGCTGGCAAACAACTTCAAACTTGGGGAGAACAGACTGAAAACAGGATATGGTTCTTTCAAAATAACACCAAAAATAATAGATGATGCGCTTGGCATCAATGCAACAGGTAACTAGCTTAAAATTATAGGTGTATATTAAGTTGATGCTTGGGTGTATTTAAGTTGATGCTTGGGTGTATTTGAACCGACTTGGATACTTTGTTGTTTTTCTTTTTGTAGGAGATCTATTTTCTGAGAAAGTTGAGTATAAGAAACTTTCTGATGATGACAAAATAATTTTTAGAAGATTCCAGGGTAAGACCCTCAAAAGTCTTACCGATGAAATGATGGAAATTGGCGTTGGCAACGAAGAGGAACGCCTGATGTTCAAGAGGATATTCATCCTCTATATACAGATGGCATTCCTTTTGCCAACGACGATAAACAAAATATCGCCTATGCACTTGGCCCCAATTTTTAAGATGGACGGCATATCGGAGAGAAACGGGGGGGGGCATGTTTTGACCTTCATGGTCAAGGGCATCACAGACTATAAGGAGAAAAAGAAGAAGGCAATTGATGGCTGCCTCTTCGCCCTGATGATAATTTACTTTCATCTTTCAAAAAACAAAGGCAAGAAGAGGGCTGAAAGACCACCAAAGCCCTGGATTGCCAACTGGACTAAGGAGCAGTTGGTGGAAAGAATGACTGCAGAAAGAGAGGAAATTTTGGTAAGTAAACATAATATGTTGGTTGTATTTTATTTACCTGAATGCTGCTAGCTAAAATATCTAATGTTTCAGGGGATTGTGAAGATGGCGGAGACAAGAGAAAAAATGAAAAAAAAAAAAGAAAAAAACAAGAAATAAAAAAAACAAAAAAAAGGAAGGCGAGTTCAACATCATCTTCGGAGACAGAAACAACTACTGACAGTGACACTTCTACCTCTGAGTCTGAGACTCAAGAAGACTCAGAGGATTTAGGAAGAAAACACCCCAACAAAAAGGGAAAAAAGTAAGTACCATACTTGGGTGTAATTTCTTTTTCGAGTTGGGTGTATTTTGTTGATCACGTTGGGTGTATGTAGTTTATTAAGCTGGGTGTGTTTCGTTTGCTGCGTTGGGTATATATTGTATATTCAGTTGGTTGAATCTTGTGCATTCATTTGGTTATATTTTTAGTATGTTCTAAATAATGATTGTTTGCCTTCCAGAATGGACTCCAGAAAAAGAAAGAAGAGTCAAGAGGAGTCCGATTCTGATTCAGAATCTGAATCTGAATCAAGTGATGAGTAATGTCCTGAAATTATTACTCCTTTCTTTTGGCTTCATTATAAAGATTTCGTGTATTAACTGAAGTGTCTCTTATTAACTTATAGGAGCGAAGAATCATCACCGGTGGAGAAGGAAAATAAAAAGAAAAAGACAAAAACAACACCAAAAAAGTAAACACTTCTTTGGATAATATTCTGTGATAAAATTAATTTTTTATTTCTGATTGGTACTCTTTTTTTTCCACCCAGAACACAACCAAAAAAGAAGAAAGTTGTTGTGGAGGATTCACCTTCTGAAGAAGATCAATACTTTGATGGGTACAGTACCTCGTAAGCTATATTACCGTCTATCATCGTAATTATTTTTGTTAACATCTTCTTTTATGAATGTAGTGAGAGATATGAAATATCAAGTGACGAACTAGATGAATGGCTAAGGGAAAACGTTGATAAATCTGCTGCAGAGGGGTATGTCATGCTGGGGTGTCTATTTCAGATTTTGGTGTGTTTTGCTGGGGTGTCTATTTCAGAGGGAAAACGTAAGCTATAATAATTGTTTCTTGTTTCGCAGGGAGAACCAAGCTGACCTGCGATCGACAGAAGGTCGCTATGTGTCCTCTGAAACGTAAGAAGCTTTATTTAATAAAATCTTGTTATCATGATTTGGGTGTATTTTGTGGAACCATTTGGGTGTATTGTGTTGATCAAGTTGGGTGTATGTTGTTTATTAAGTTGGGATATTTCGTTTGTTGTGTTGGGTGTATATTGTCCATTCGATTGGTTGTATCTTGTGCATTCATTTGAGTGTATTTTATACATGTATCTTATTTTGTCTGAATAACATGAAATCTGTTTTAGAATACCGGCTGTGAACTTGGGAAGTGATGATCCTTTCTCTCAAGGACGCACAGAACAGAGTAGTGTAAACCAGCCGTCAGAGAGCATGTAATTTCCCTTTCAAATAACCGTTACTTTTGTTCTTCTATTACCTTCTACTTCTAATTCTGTATATATTTTTTTAGAAAAAAAAGCCCTTTATTATTTTATTCAAGAAAAAAAAAGGCAGGAAAAAAAAGCAAAAACTGCAAGTATGTAAGTTCTCAAAAAACAAAGCCTGTCTTCTTTTTGAATTGTTCGGGTGTATTTTTTGACTTTCTTTGGGTGTATTTTAGGTTGAGTCCGACTGATTCGAATATGATGGTTGTGAGGGAACAGACACCGTCGGAAGCGCTTGCAATGTGAGTTTTCCAATAATATTTCAACCTTATAAACTTATTATTTTCAAAGGCGTTGTTAACCTTTCATTTTTCTTCTTGTTTAGAGTCCCAATTCAGGTTTTTGTGCCGGCATCCCAAACAACCACTGAGACAGATTTTGAACCAACCCCTATGCTACAGATTGAAGGGACTACAGAAACGTAAGAAATAGTATTGGGTGTATATTTGTTTAGAGTTTGGGTGTATATTTGCTAACAGTTTGGGTGTATATTGTTCCTGATTATTTTTTTTTACGCCATGAGTAATTTTTTGTAACTGTGCAGCACTCCTGAACCCCCCAAACAACTTCAAGAGACCACACCCACGCTTCCCCCAGCTCCAACTAAAATGTAAGTTCATCAGACTAAAATCAATCTTTGCTTATCATCCGTATATTCTTATTCTTATTCTTATTCTTATACATGATGATGCAGTCATCCAGCCGCAGAAGACGATGCTGCCCTGTTGATGATGGCACGGACAGCATCCTATGTTCCTAAAACAGATCCAGGGGTGCCATCATTCAGCTTTGGATTGACTGATTCAAGCCAGGAGGGA
Organism: Arachis hypogaea; assembly: GCF_003086295.3. NCBI lineage: Eukaryota > Viridiplantae > Streptophyta > Magnoliopsida > Fabales > Fabaceae > Arachis > Arachis hypogaea. The sequence continues at coordinate 13,691,860 of NC_092051.1, forward strand.
GCGTCAACGCAGGAGACAGAAAGGGCAAAATCTCCAAAAGCTACAAATTTGATAGAACAATTAGACGATTTGGTCCAAAAAATAGCAAGCAGTGCGGCGAAGGGAAAAAACAAAAGTCCACAAATTCAAAGGGAGACTGGGGGGAAAAGTTCTGCGAAGTTTGAAACTCCTGGGGGAATAAATCAGATTACGGATGATATGAAACAAAAGTGCTACATCTGGGGGACGCGACTGAAGGAAGACGCAGATGGCAATACTAACGAGTATGAGCACATGTGCACTCTAATTGCCCAAGATGAATACATTTTGATTAGAATGCACCTTGCATCCCTCCAGGCAAAAAGTGATATAGAATCTGGGGTAATATTAGAATAACATTAATGTTTTTACACCAAAGTCAACTGCAATATTTATTAATGTAAAATTGATTTCGGCATATATTTCTAGATTGTATCTGCCATCTGCCTCATCCTCAACCAGAAAAATGAAAAGAGGTTTCAAGAACAAATATACTGTCTCCCCCCCGGATATTGTGATAAGTGTTACTTCTACGAACTTTGGGTGTATTTTCTGTATTGATTTGGGTGTATTTTTTACGTTCAATTGGGTGTAAGTTGTGTAGTCATTTGGGTGTATTTAAAGTATTCATTTGGGTGTATTTTCAGTATTTTATTTCTTGTTTCGCAATTCTTGCAGAACATGGCACTTTCGGATCACCCAAACGGGAAATTCATATCACCGAAAACGAATAAGGAATTCAGGGTGGAAGACTACCTGAGTTTTATTCCCTTCATAGATGCAAAAAAATTAACTTCGCATCCATATGTAAGTTTCATTTGCTAAATTTGTTAGTACGCTTCTTTACTTATATGCCAAATAAAATAACACACTGTTGAAATGTGGCAATCCTTCAGATTTTTGCACCTGTTTGCTACTCGGGGCATTGGTGGTTATGGCTGATAGATACAACGAAGCGGAGATGTCATATACTTGACCCGCTACACAAAAAAGCTCCCAGCGAAGAGAGAAAGAAGCTTAATAAATTCACTGTAAGTTGCCTCTGTCTTCTTTACTTTAATATTTAGGTCTATTTCATTAGTTGTGTTGGGTGTATATTGTCCATTCAGTTGGGTGTATCTTGTGCATTCATTCGGGTGTATTACTGATTTGTTTTGGTATTTAAGGGATATGTATTTTCAAGATTGATAACATATGCCAGCGGGGAACCTCTGAAGAAACGCGAGAAGGAGAAGGAAATTAAATCATCATATGTTAAAATATCAGGCCAAAAATCAAGGTATAAATTTGTGACTCTGAACATTAAACTTTCGTAAATGAGATTTGTAATTTATTTTCTTCGTTTTCAGCTATGACTGCGCTATCTACGTTATGAAGTGGATGGAGTTAATTGAGCCGGAAAACATTAAAAAGGGGAAGTATGAATGGGATAATTGGCCACAGGTAACTGTCTTTAGAACTATATAACTCTGTATTACTTTACTGAATTAATATTGCTGTTTAAACAGAATATACTTTTTAATTGTAGGAGGAGGTGGACCACTATAGAGTGGAGTATGCTTCGCGGATACTATTCAGTGAGATGAATAAAGAGAGAGATCGGGCAATTAGAGAGAGTAATGCTATAAGGCTGTCGAAGCCATCCTCTGTATTATTGAGTCCGTTTTGTCAGATAAATTCTGCTGATATAGAAACTGCGTAAATATTTGTAAATTGAACAAATGCTGTAAATATTTGCCATTTATCAACAACTTCTATTCCATGTATATTTTTTTTCCATAATTAAACTATCTGTGCTGTTAAACTGTCTGTGCTGTATTCAAAAGCTGTATTACAGGTGGTAAAATATGAAGGAAAAAATCAAGGCATATATAAACGCAAATTATAAACTGTTACACCCAACGCAGGTCTAATAATACACCCAAGATTGCATAAAATATACACCCAAACTGTCTGTGCTGTATTCAAAATGTATGAATTACAAGTACTAAAATATGAAGAAAAACATCAAATCAAATATACACCCATAACCTGCGAATTTTTACAGCTTTTGTTCTATATGTATCTATATGTAAATTGTCAATGAACAAAAATACACCCAAAAAAACAGTGCTTTTACACCCATATTCTTTAAAACTATACACCCAAAGAGTTATCCCCTGCTGCTGGTACCCTGAACTGATAATTCATAACGTGTCCTTGATATTGGCTGGAATTTGAATGCACCGCTGATGCAGCATCAAACAGGTTTATCTGAATATAACACTCACATATTAGCTAAACTATTAACGAGAAAAATAAACTCAATCGCCACAAATTTAAAGAACATTACTTTTACCTCGCTTAAAACTTTCGTCTTCTTCTTCTTTGTGGCATTTGCGATCTGTTTGTCCAACTTTGAACCTAGCCTATTTTTTGGACGTCCTCTTGTTCGAATCCTTGGCGGGCTTTGAAGCTCGTTAACGGATTCCAAGTTGGCGTCTTCGTGGGATAAAGAAGATGTCCCCTTCCTTTTGGCTTTTAATGATTCCATCTCGGCCATGACGTTATCGTACGCACGGTGCAGAATTGCAGTCAGCTCCTCCGATTCGGATGCAAATTCGCAAATATTTTGCGAACGAAAAACCAATTGGTCGAACCTCTTGCTTCTTGGCTCCATCAGTGGCTCGTCGTGGCTGCTCTTGATGTGTGTGTGTTGCCTCTTTACCTTCTTGCTCCATCGTTCCAGTATATATCTAGGTGACACTTGGCTTACTTGTTCGAAGCTTAACACGCTTAGTGCGTGACGGCACAGTATCCCTCTCGACTCGAATAATAAGCATTGGCATTTTACCTCGGCTGCAACTGAGTCGTAAGTAATAACGAACTTGTTGAATATTGAGCTGGAAACTTGTTCTCCGACTTCGTATACTGAATAGCCTAGAGCGGAATTCTTTAATCTGGTGATGCAATTCGCCTTTCCTCTGAATTGCGCTTGGACTTCCCTAAACTTTGCATGAGTGTACGCATCTTGAAACTGAGCTTCAATGGAGGATTTGGTTGCACACGGTATGACCGTATGAAAATCTGCAGCATCTGATTCTCTCTCTGCTTGCTCCCTGCTTCCGAGACAATTATCGTATTGTTTGACGAACTGAATAAGCGAGCTGTTCCGGGTGATATACTTGTTAAAAAATGAATGCATGCTCTCGCTCCTTTGTGTGCTTCTCATCCCTGCCCAAAAGTGGTGATCCAGATAGATAGGAACCCATATGTGACGGTCTTCGTACAGATCTGCATAATACACCCAAACACAGACTATAAATACACCCGAGGGAACATGCAATTTACACCTCTGCTGCAGATTTTAAAAAGACATTACCTGAAAGCCACTTGTTATCCGCAAGACCAAAATTCAGCAAAAAATCATTCCAATTCCTATCGAATGAGTCTTTGCTATGAGAGTTCCAATACCCATTTAATTTGCTTGGAATCTTCTTCATGATGTGCCAAATACACCAACGGTGAACTGTTGTTGGCATACAGGCTTCTAAAGCCCTTTTCATTGATGCGCACTGATCGGTTAGAAACTCTTTCGGAGCGTTTCCTCCCATGCAACGAAGCCAGCATTGAAATAACCATTTGAATGATTCAATTTCTTCGTTCTTCATCAAAGAGCATCCGAGAAGTGTTGACTGACCGTGGTGATTCACTCCGACAAAAGAACCACAGACCAAATTATACATGAAACAAATTACCATAGTCCAGAATGCAAAATCATTAGGTACACCCCAACAAATGCTTCATATACACCCAATGAAACAGCCAATATACACCTCTGCTGCGGATTCGTAAAAATAAATTAATTTAGCATCATAAACAGGGGCAGTTTGTTACCTGTTTGTATTGTAGGTGGTGTCGAATGAAATGACGTCTCCGAAATACTCAAAGGCAGCTCTGCTTCTTGCATCGGCCCAAAAAGCCAGCTTAATCGATTGATCCTCCTCGATGTCGAGCTCAAAAAAGAAATTTGGATTCTTCTCTTTCATTCTTAAGAAATATTTCCCGAATTTCTTTGCATCTTCTTGTTCGAAAACATTCCGCACTTCCCTGGTAATGTAATTCCTCACGTCCTTTTCGATAAAATTTAACTCGCGGTGACCCCCGGCAGCCGCAACAAATGATTGGTAGGTTTTGCTTGGTCTGATACCGGCCTCCTCGTTATTCTCTATCGTACGACGAATGGACATGCTTAGTTCCCTATGCTGTTTGAGCATCTCTGCTTTACTTGGACAGCAGGGGTGTGGATGATCCAGCACAACCTTTGAAATGATCCAAGCACCGACATCCTTCAATATGTGTATATAAATTCTTGTAGGACAGTTTAAACCGGCTGTCGGATTGGTCTTCTCGGTCGGAGATATTTTAGATTTCCATTTTCCCTCTCTGCTACATGTAATCAGTTGATTCTTAATCTTGTTTCCCTTCCTATTTGTGCACCGAACTCTAGTAGAGAAACCTGTAGCCTTGGCGTAGTTCCTGTAAAATTTTCCAACATCTTCAAGGGTGGTAAAGGTCATTCCAACCTTCGGAACAAGCTCGTCATGAACAACCGAGAGAGGCTGCACAATACACCATGTCAGAAACTGTGAATACACCCATAGATATGATTCAAATACACCCAATCATGTCTAATATGATACACCCGAACCGCAACAACTCAACTACAGAATGACCTTTAAAGCCATAAACTGTAAATACACAGGCTGCAGAATACACCATGTCAACAACTAAAAACACACCAAATCATGTCTGATATTTTTTTTTTTGGTGACAAATCATGTCTGATATAATACACCTGAACAACAACAACTCAATTAAAATAACAAAAAATCAGTAAAGTGTAAATACACCCACACTTCTAGCAAAAATACACCCAAAAAAGACCTTATCTACACCCGAGCGTCTGCTACAAATTCCAGATAATTAATCACAACTAATACATTGAATCGACAGATTCATGTTAACGTGTTAGTTTGACAGTCAATGTTCAGCAATTTTTCAACTACACAATGCTATACAAATTACTGAAAGAAAATTCATACTAATCCTATGTAAATCAAACCTCAGGAACTTCATTAGATTCAAATTCATAATCCACTTCGCCTGGATTCAGGTGACAATCTGAGGTTGAATGATCCATTATCTTCAAAACGAGTTCAAACTTTGATTTCAGAAAACAACAAATCAAAATAGAAAACGAAGCTCGAGTTGCAGAGAGAGGAAAGTAACGTAAACGAAGAACATACCAGTGAGAAAAGGAGAGGAAAAGAACGATGGAGAAGAAGGAGGGAAGACGCGCGAGAAGAAGAACAACCAAATCTCAAAATAACGAAAACGAAGAAGGAAACAAATCTTTTAAATTTGGTAGTTAGATATACGCGGGATCTTATATAGCGCGTGTATACAACGTATGTGGAGCAGCGCGTATTTTTATTTTATTGCTTAATGAACTTGTAAAACATACAAGCCCTAATGGCTTGTATGCAGAGCTTTTCCGTAATTTCTAATCTCGTCTCCATTATCATTTTCTCTTTGTGGGGCTGATTACAGTGTCTTCACCTTTAAATGATTTGCAATTAGTTGTAAGAAAATGTATCTGTAGTTGTTGAACTTGTGTAATGATAACAATTGTGAATGATAATAAATAAATGACAATTTGTTAAGATAGCAGTGATAAGTCATTTTATGATGCTGCCCTTGGAAGAATGAATGGCCTCCCAACTATAAAGTATTCTTTATGTACTCTTACTATAATTAATTATCATCAACATTAAACTAATAAAAAATACGGAAAAGCTACGGAATATACCCCAAAAATCAGTTACCAAAAGATCTAGAACAACAAGAATAACAGGAGAACTTAGAACAAGTAGAAGAACAGTGTAACAAAGAAGCAAGAATAATAGTAAACCCTAGAACAACGACGTAGAAGAAAAGTAAAACCTAGTTCGTAATGAACTTACCTTGAGTATTGTTGCTTTGTTTTCTCTTCATATTCTTGATGGAGAGTTTGATGGTGTTTTGATGGAGGTTTCGAAGGTTAGCGACGACTTGTATATTTTGAACTTCGATTTTCGCTCCAAAATGGAAGCGTTGCCTTTTTTTCGAATCGCTTTGAGAAGTGGAAGAAGGGGAAGAGTCTGCCATTACTCGTAGGATACGTAACCGTTTGAGTGTTGAGCGCGTGAATGTGACGCTCCATGTAATCCCTCTTCATGCGCGTGAGTTGTATTTGGGCTGGGCCAACTTGTAAGCTTGTAAGCTTGTATGTGTAGCAGGCCCGTAAAAATTATATGAATATCAAAGGACAAATAGCAAATAGCAAACTCTTATAGCATCTGAGATAAGAATCACTGCACAATTAACAAATCCAGTTAGCCCTTATTTAACTCCAATTGACAACAAGTTAATGAATCTTAACAAGTTTTTTTCCCTCCTTTTCAGTACAAGAACTTTCATGCAATTGTGATTCCAACGTATAAGTTAAAAGAAAGCTACTAGATTCAATCTTACAGAATATTTTCCCATCACCGATCTCTCTCGTCTTTACTTCCTTAATAATTTTGGCTATTACATCCTCAACCTATGAACATACATCATATATAAATTAATAAATTTTATTAAATTATCATCTAATAATTTTTAACTATCAACTTTACATAACAACAAAATTTTCATTTAAGAAAATAACAATAAATGAAACTATTAACAAATCCTCCTGGACCATGTAACATAATCGTTTATGAAGGAAAGTGTTAGATTCTTTTTTACCAGATTTCTTTTGAAAATATATTACTTAGATTATTTTTTATTAGTTTAACGTTGATGATAATTAATTATAGTAGGAGTACATAAAGAGGACATAAGGTTAATCACAAAATATTGTTTTCAGTTTTCTATTTTTATTTAAAATTTTTAAAATAATAAGAATCCATTTTTTTTTCTTTCTATAAAAAAATATTTTGTGGTTAATCTTATGTACTCCTTATATACTCATACTATAATTAATTACCGTTAACATTAAATTAATAAGCTCAAATGAATATGCTCTTCATTCCCATTAAGATTCACAAAATTAAGTTGTGAATCGTCGAGAAAACTGTACTATGAAGAACCAAATAGTATAAATTGTTACATTTTTCTGATGTAAAATTCGTCAATTTAGCTCTCAATTCGTGGTTGAATGATAGAAGTCACTATACTTGCTTCGGTTTGTCCTTGAAAATAATGAATTTGACCATGTGCAACAGGATTTTAAGAAGTGCCATTGATGTTTTGCAGAGCTGCCTTAAGATTCTACGCATAAACTCATCTGTATTACAATGTGATCTGACTGAATTTTCGTTTTGGTTTGACTTCGTTGTATCTACATTATTTATGTTAGATTTGTCTTATATGCAAATTAGGATGAGGATCTCTCTTATTTTAGAGAATTGTTGCAACTTGAAAGAGTTTGAATTGAAAGATGGTTACAAAATCACAGTCAATGAGGTAAAGGAGGTGGTGAGAAATTGCAAGCAATTAAGAAGGATAAATTTGAGTTGTTATAAAGAAGTATCTCTTGATGTCGTCGCTTGGATGGTATCAACAAGACAAAATAAGACCTCTACCTAAATTTTATCCTACAGAAAATAGAGGATCTCTTCCCGCGTTATAAATGCTTTGTTGGCCAGTGATCTAGAAAATTATAATCCAATTACTGTAAAAAATTACTTGCACATGTTACAAGAATTTGAGGTTAGGTTAATTCTCTTTTAATCACATGTACAGATTGGTTTTGACATCTTTTTGAATTTTTTGGATGAATATGATAGATTATTCTTTCATTCATAACTAAAGGAGTGTATTTTTTAAAGGAAAAGTCTAGGGGGCCAGCAGTTTTGTTGAATTTTGGCCAGCATGTAGTCAGCAGAGAAAGGTGAGTCATTGGATGAAATCTCACACCAATCTCACACCATTAGATCATCATTGATGGCTATTTGATGGCTACCAATCACAAAAGTTGCTGCCCCCTAGCATTGCTCTTTTTTAAATATATATATATATATATATTGTGGTTAATCTTACGTACTTCTTATGTACATCTACTATAATTAATTACCATCAATATTAAACTAATAAAAAAATAATTTAAATAACATAATACGTTATAAAAATTTTCTGTTTTACTACTTGAGAAAAATATTAATTTACTTCAAAAATCTTACTTAAGAGATTAAAAAAAATATAATATTAGAGTGATTAAAAAAATAGTTTAAATTTGTCTTATTTAATATTATTATTTATATTAATAAATATTAAATAAAATAAATTTTGATTTTTTTTATTATAAAATATTTTCCAAAAAAATATATCATTTTAACCAATCTGATATCAATTTACATTTGTTTCTGTAATCACACTAACATATGTTTCTTTTGGTTCTGGACAATGAAAATATTCTGATACATATTCAACTTGCGCATAGAATACATAGTGTATTCATTACAGAAAAAAAGAGAAAGACTCATATATATGTTTTCTCTTTTTCTATATCTATGTATATTTTTAATATGTATGAGAGCAAATATTCTCTATAATACACCAGCATGGTAGCAGCAGATAGTGAGAATGAGAAAGTGACGAAGGAGAGAGAAAAAAATAACTAAACATATCAAATTATGAATTTAAAAAAAATGTATCAAATAAGAAAACGATGAATGAAGCCAATGAGTAATAGCTCAAATGGCATAGTCTTCTCATACTCAATTAAGAGGTTGCGGGTTCGAATCTCCTATCTTTGATAAAAAAAAAAAAAAAAAAAAAGAAGAAAACGAGGAATGAAGATAAGAAGATTATTTGACCAGTAGAATAAACAAAACAAATTAGACGATAGATTTTTTAATCCTCAAAAATACATGTATGCATGCACATTTAAAAGCTTCTCTCCCAAACTTAATTTTCCTCTCTAGCACTTAGAGCAACACAAACCTTTGTATACTTAATTACCAACATTAATCATAGAAATTATATTTACATCCCCTAAATTATTTAAAAATACGAAAAAATAATTAATAAAAAATACATTTTTTGTAAAAGATAAAAAAAAAATTATATTTAGCAAACGACTTATTCTTTTGATTCGAATTTTTGTGACAATATTTGAATAAATATCTAGAATGTGCATAAAAGATTTTAGATTATATGTTTATGGAAAAGTATATGGAACCAAGAGGTGATCAGCTAAAAAGTAAACAACTTAACTAATTTATAATTATATTTAATTAATTTTATTTGTTTTTAATTTATAATATTTGATATTAATTACTTCTCACTCCAAATTAAAATTTTGAATAATACGTTGGAGAAATAAAGGTGGGGATCATTGCAAGTGGAGAGAAGAAATGATTCAAACATGTGGAAGGGTATTTGTTCAGCTTGGGAAGATGTGGAAAAGAACACCATTTGGCGCATTGGCGATGGTTCTAAGTTTAAGTTTTGGACTCATAATTAGATCCCGAATTTGGGAGCACTATGTCACCAAACATAGTAGGTAATTTAAGATGACTAATTGAATACTTCATTAATGAATTTCTTGTGTGTTTAAGGTGATTGGGACATAACTAGACTAAAAAAACAGCTGTCGGATGAAGTGGTGAACAAGATTTCTAGCCTAGCACCACCTTCTCCTTAGAAGAATGCTGGATACAATGCGTGGCCCCTTATTGGATGGTTTGTTCAGTTTATTAAAAACAGCTTATCAATCTATCCAATTAATCAAGGCTGCCATGATCGAACATTCAAGTTAACATAGAGCTGGCGAGAACGGAAAGGATTAGATCGTTTTTATGGTGGTGGGACACAATGCTTTACTGACTAGTGTGGAGCGTAGAAGGAGACACTTAACACAAGCTGCTCCATGTTCAAGATGTGATACTAATGAGGAGACTTGCCTTCAGGTGATAAGGGACTGTCCATTTGCTCATTTCGTTTGGTAATATCTCAAACCACAAGACCACGTCAAGAATTTCTTTATTGTAAACATTTTGTGTATGCATTATTATTCAAGATGAATGATTTAATAGTTACGTGATATTTTTCACCAATATTAGTGAAATTCTTAAGAAACGGCGAGATATTTCTTATGTGCAATCTTAATGGTATTTATTGGATTAAGTTATTTAAAAAAAACTATCTTTTTTTATTTTGAAATTATCTAGATTTTTAAAATGATCCCAAAAAATTGTTATATATATTTAAAATTTTCAATTTTCTGATTCTTGAAATAGAATTTTGACTCCATACACAATTCTTAATTGATATGCTTCATAGTCCGTAATAAGTCAAGTGAAAGGTTTTATTATTAATATTTAATTGAATATTTTTGATAATTCATTATTAAAATTTTATAAAAATTATTTTCAGTAAAATTAAACATATACTAACCTAAATACTTAAAATTAAATCAGATTTCTATATTCTAAAAGTTAAATAACTATCTAACTAAATATATAGTCATTGTAGTTAAACGTTAATAAAATAAATAACTAACTAAATATTGCTTGCAATAATTACATTTAGTTTTTAATTTTTGTTGAACCAACATTTAGGTTAAAAAAAATATATCCAACAGACCAACACCCTCTAAGGGGAAAAAGACATGTAGTTGAAGGGGTTTTTTTTTTAAATTCTATTTTTCAACTTTAATTCTTTAAATACGATTTTTTTTTATTTAGGTAAGTTCGTCGTATCTCTGCCGAACTCTATATTTTTTATAGAGTTCGCTTGACCCTGACGAACTTCACCCCAATTCTCTCCAAAATCAACGAAACTCAAATTTCAAAGTTATTATTATCCTCTAAGAATATATAGGAGTGCCCAAAAATATACTGATAACAAACATGGCTTCCTCAACATTGCTAGCGACAATCCTGACCATTATCATCGTTTCTAGAAATACATATATATATATATATATATGAGAATAAGGCATATTTAATAAGGATTTTTTTTCTATTATAAATTAAAAAAAAACCATTATTTTTCTAATAAAAATATGACTTATTTCTGTATATTCTTATGTATTCCTATGTACTTTGGATGCGATGATAATGGTTGCCATTGTTGTTGTAAAGTTTAAGAATTTGAGTTAGCCATTTTTTTTAGAATTTGAAGTGAACTTCGCGGAATCATACGAACTCTACAAAAATTATAGAATTTGTCGGGAGTGCGGGGAACTTGTCCTAAACAAAAATAAAATCGTATTTGAGAAATTAAAGTTAAAAAATAGGGTTTGAAAAAATAATATTTTTTTTTATTTTACTTTAGAAAAAAATCTCAATATTTTTTCTAACGAGCAATCCTAGGGACCAGCAACTTTTGTGATTGGTAGCCATCAAATAGCCATCAATAATGATTTAATGGTGTGAGATTTCATCTAATGACTCACCTTTCTCTGCTGGTTACATGCTGGCCAAAATTCAATAAAATTGCTGGCCCCTAGACTTTTTCATTTCTAATAGTTTATTGTATTTGTATAAAGCATTACTTTTATGTATTTATTTTAGTATAAACTTCAAAAATATTGTGGTTGATTTACATGAAATTAAAAAGAATTATTTAGATTATATATTACAATTAGTAAATATTTTGGGTCCTGGGCTAGGTCAAACACAGACCCAACCCAAAATGCACCCATTCCCAGTACGCCACTGCAACTAGTATGCGCTCCATGCTCCCAGAACTCTGCTATCTTTGCCGTTGACTCTGGTGCGACATTAGAAGACGATATTGAAGAATTCCTGTGTTCTGGCTTCGTGGCCCTCGCGCTTCAGCTGCCATTCAATGCTTCCGACTTTGTTTGATTGATGACCTGCTGCGCGCTTCTCAGCCATCAAACCAAGTTTCTGCGTCAACCTCTCCCCGATTTCTATGGCCGTCATCCTCTCTATCATCCAGTACTCATCTTCCCGGGTTGCTGGCTTATCTTTATTTTCATAGTTCATACTCCTTTCTTTTTTTCTTTCTTTCTTTTTATTAATCGTGATTATTCCATTCATCATTGTAAATCCACACGAATTAATTCTTTATTCATAAATATCAACAAAAATAATGTTACAATCTAAAAACTCAATATTTTGGAAGGAGAAAAAAAAAACCTACAGAGCACTATTTCAAAAAGTATAAACTAAAACGAAAGAAAATTGATTTAAGAAATTATAATAGTATCATTATTTATAAATATCAACAAAAATAATGTTACAATCTAAAAACCCAATGTTTTGAAAGGAGAAAAAAAATCTAAGGAGCACTACTTCAAAATAATTATAAAGTAAAACGAAAGAAAATTGATTCAAGAAATTATAATAACATCAGTTTATCTCCCATGTATAAGCATTTTGGCTCTCGTCCCAACAATCATCATGTGTTGGCATCTCATTCTCTCCAATGAATTCACAATCGTCATCTTCATGTTCATCAACAATGGATGTGGTGACACGAAGGTTCACATCAAATGGCCAAACTCCTACGTAGCGGTCACATTTAGACATTTTCATGATCTCCTTAGCGAATTCGCATATAGAAGGCATAATTTTATTTAATAGCTCAAGTGATAAGAACGGCGAAGAAAAAGTTTCTTGCAAGTATTTTAATTTCTCTTTGTCATCATCAGTGGCAGGTTGTAAATAACTAGGAATTTTATACCAAGGAACCAAAAAGGTTTGGTTGACAGTAGTAGAAGTAAAAGAAGAGGATTCATCATCAATATATGACTTAGAGGTTGATTTCGTGACCAATTTTTTATGTTGGATTATTTGATTAGTACAACAGAAATTTATATGGAACTGATTATAAAATAAATTTCCTTCGGTTATAGGCCATAAATATGGTTTTTTAGAACATGTGAGTTCTATTGAATAGGAGGTTGATTTCTTTACCATGAAAGCTTACTATTAATTAATAAACTAAGTTAAGGTGAAAAAATTTGCAAGGTTTAGGATCTTTTATTTTTACTCTAATATTATGGTTATATATATAATGATTTTATACAACAAAATCATAAACATTTATCTTATCTTATCTTATTAGATTATTTTAAATTTGAGATCTTTTTTACTAAGTTAAATACGGAAAGATTCAGAATCTAAAATTGATTTAAAAGAAAATTCAGGTTTTACTTTCATAGGTTTGCTCTTAATCTTAGATCCTCCTGTTGGGTTCGAGGTTTTTGAAGGCCTGCAACTTGAAAATCTTTATTAATCTCAAATGGAGAAATCTAACTGATCAATACTTCATATTATTATACATGTGATTTTTCTATTTGATGATATGTACTAGTACCACTCCCTGGTTAATAACAAATTTGAATCATCAATAAATACACAGTTTTGCACATCCTTCTATCCATATTCTACAAAGTTAATTTGCATTCCACTTTTTTTTTTTTTTTTATCGAATGGATTATTTTGTTATGCAATATATTGGTCAAGTGTTTTTTCTTCTTTTTTTTTTCTTTTTTTTCGTTGTTTAATAAAGCAATTTAAAGGCAACTAGTATTTAGTAACAATATATATAACGTGGGATACAAACTACCAATTATATATATTATTACTAGAATAGACTGAATAGTCAACTCAAAAAATTTATAACTAGTAAATATAGTTATAAATTTAAAGGGACAAGTTAGTTAGAAGAATCGAAGTTTCTATCCTCTCAAATAGTAATATAGTATGATGATGATATGAAATTATGAACAAACAAATTATTACTATTCAACAAGCGTGCCATCATCATGGAATTTCTCGTCAGTATAGATTATGATCAAGACATCAAGTTTTGAATAAACCCACGATCATCTGCTTTATACCAAACAACTAGACATATGTTAACTTAGCCAAAGCCCAGAGATTTAAATTCGGATATAATGGAACTAACGCGTTTGACCATCTTTATTTCCATGTTTTACTAAACAAAGCTGATTCTACTTACCATACACTAATAATTTGCTTTGCTAGCAACGTAGGGGACCTGATCTGCTTTGCTTCAACTACGAATAAACAATATACCTCACGTCCAATTACTGAAACCCAACCAATCATAATATGAACAAAACATAACTGTGCACGAGTGTCTTCATTGATATATAATAGCGATCACGTGCTGATATATTATGATATAGGAAAAGCTACGAAGCACGGACGCTTTGTTGAGTTGCTGTGTCCACGTGTCCAGGACGGATCTATATGGAACTGTGTGGGGGCAATTGCCCCATTGAACTTTTAAAAAACCAATAACAAATATATATGTAAATAATTGTCCCCATTATAATAATTTATTTGCCCCCATACTTAAAAAAAAAATTATATGTAAGAAACATTTATATTATTATTAGATATTAATACAACAATAAAAATTATTGTATTATATAAATTCAAAACAAATATTAATAATAATTAATAATAATATAATTATTTAATTACTTAAAATCAAACTTAACTTTTTAAATATAAATGAGATTATTAATATTTAATAGTTTTTATAATATATATCATTTATTCTTTTTATTGTTTTGTTTAATTTAATTTTGTTTATACATACATATAATATTGTTCTCGTTAAATAAAGCTTTTACTATGATATTATAAAATGTCAATTTCGCGATTAAATATCGAAAAATTATTTGAATATTTGTTTAATATAAAAAATATATTATCTTATCTATATTTACATATAAAAATAATTGTAGTTGTTTGATTTAAATTTTTATTTTTCTTCACAAATTTTTTGTCCCTCTTGTATAATTTAAAAAAAAGATTCAGACACCAAAATAAAAAATAATAAAAAATTTAAATTAATTCATTCAAATTATATTTTTTTATAAATTTTTTTAGCTATTGAGTTATAATTTTTTTTTTGTATCATATGATTATATAATCAATATAAATGTAATTTGACGGATATTAGATGCTTGACTAAGCGTTAGTATTAATAATAAATGTATTACTCATACAATATTATCGAAATATTGAAATGAAAAAAATAGTTTCAAATTACTATACTTGTACATATATTAATTATATTTATTTATTAAAAACTTGACTAACTGATATATTCTAAGATTTAAATATCTAAATATATTAATATTAATATTTTTTTATTATTTTGCTATATTATTTTGCCCCCACTTCTAAAATTTTCTGGATCTGTCACTGCGCGTGTCAGACACATTTTGGATACGACATTCACCGACACGCGTATTTACTGTGTCTAATTGTGTCTTAATAAAAAATAAAAAATTCTTCTCCGAACACACTTGAACACACCTAAATACCGTCACGTGTCAGCGTGTTCAGTCTTATTCTTAATATATATTCTTGAAATAAATTTAGATATAGTATATATTATTATTTATTAAAATAAAAAGATATTTTAAATACTTGATATAATTAAAATAAGAATTTAAAAATCATTAAAAAATTAATTTATATTTTAATATCAATAAAATTTTAAAATATCGTTACGTTTATTTAAAAAATACTTTATATTTTATATGTATGTGTGTCCCTGTGTCTTATAAGTTTTTAAAATGTGCGTGTCTGCGTAAAAAATTTTAAACTAATTAAGTAAATCTAATTAAAGCTTATAAAAATCTTCCTCTTCTCTTCCACATTAACCTACCCACCTCTAAAAACGTCTACAAAAATTTGTGTCCACTCAATTCCAATCCCAATGCTATCTCATTCACTTGCTCCTGAGAGAGTATTCCACCACTCCCGAAACATATATACAACACAGATTTCGATGGCTGATGGTTCAACCATGCAACACATTCATGAATCTTCTCATCTTGGTTTTGGTTGGGTTGAGTAACGATGGGTCCAAACCGAAAAAATAGAACGAGAAGGATGAGAACCGTTGTGTAAAGCTCTCATGATCGACGAAACAGAATCAGATCTGGAAGGTCCTTCACCTTGAAAGAAGCATAATTACAACCAGAAACAGCCATTGTTCGTTCTAAGTTAAGAAAATGGGTTCGGATTTGAATTCGGAGGAGAAGCTTTCATCAAACTTTGGAAAGGAAAGATCGAAGGAGAGGAAGGTTTTTATAGGCACAAGTCTTCGAATCGGTCAAATCACGATTTCATCGAATCCAATCGGTCTTTGCCTTGCACTTGGTTCAGCTTCAAGAATAAGGAAGGAGTGGTGGAACACAAGTTGTTTTTGAACAATGACAGAAATATAAAAAAATATTTATTTAATATGAAAAAAAAATATCCTAATACTTAACAAAAGAAATATTCAGTTATATTTTATATCTATAGGATTTAAAAAAAACTATGAAATTCTTAAAAAAATAAAGATATTCACATTTGCAATACAAAAACATTCAAAAAATATATAAAAGAACATCCATTTAGTATGAAAAAGAAACATTCTGATACTTAACAAAAGAAACATCCATGTATATTAAGTTATTAACTTATTTATTTATGATTTAAAATATTAGTTATTAAATATTTCACCACATTCAAATTAGGAGGAGATACATTCACTATCATTGCAACATGAATCACAAAAACGGATTCAATTAGCTTTCGTCTCTTCACCCTCCTTCCCTCTCCAAATGCCTAAAACATGATAAATCAAAAAATAGATTCAGAACCATCCAATTTACAAAGAAAAGAAACATCCTAATGCCTAGTATTATTAGGAAAAGTATATGGAACCAAGAGGTAATCAGCTAAAAAGTAAACAACTTAACTAATTTATAATTATATTTAATTAATTTTATTTGTTTTTAATTTATAATATTTGATATTAATTGCTTCTCACTCCAAATTAAAATTCTGAATGATACGTTGGAGAAATAGGGACGAAAATCACGGAACTTCCAACAATCCCGATTCTTAGTATATAAAAAATTTATAAAATATATAAAAGAACATCCATTTAGTATGAAAAAGAAAGATTCTGATACTTAGTAGAAGAAACATCCTAATGCCTAACATAAGCACCATCCACGTAGAGGTTTTGGATTTACCCAAAGGCATTTGGCTAGTTTTTGGCTGGTATCCTCTTGGTTCCCTAGCATTGTTGTATATTTATTATTTAGTTCTTTTTATTGTACTTTTAAATCTTTCAATAGCTTATTTGTCGTTAGTATTTTTTGGGATCTCTTGTCATCAACGTAAATTTTTTAGTACTATTTTTTTTTTGGTTTTTTAATAAGTGGCTGCATGCAAGATGAGATTAGAACCCTCGACACTTCTTTTAAGCGAATTAATGAAGTAATTACTAGATAGAACTTGGTTTTTTTTTTTTTTTTGGTCTTGGATAGAACTAGGTTTGTAGTCTACACTTTACTCAGATGCGGAAAGGAGTAACCGGACCCAACGAATAGAGGCTGAAGCCCTTCTTATGATGGGCCATCTGTGTTGCCATGCGATGTTTCGTTGGTGGACCGTCTCATGCTTTAAATGGGCTTAGCCTTGTTAAAGCTTCCAACCAAAAAACAAAAATAAAAAATGTTTAAAACCTTTCAATTTTTTGGTTTTATATTTATTCAAATTTAATTTATGACTTTATCTTGGGGATTTTGTGAATTTTTTGTTTTCATCCTGTCGTAAGTATTTCAGTAAATATCTATTTCGATAGGAACTTTTACCATCTCTGTTCATATCTCACTATCTGACATTATTAACCCTCATTCATTTGATATCAGTACCGAGAAATGCTAAGAAGTGATTAAAATTTATTTTTTTTTTATTATTATTTTATTATTAACTCAATTTTTTTATTTTAGTAATACAATAATATATTTTATTCTATATTTTAAAATATTAATAACTAAATAATAATAAAAAATAATAAATTTTGATAACATCCATAATTTTATTAGTAAGATATACAAAACCAATCGGCCCTTCCTCATTACCAAAGTAGGAGGACACGCTATGACAGGATGAAAGTATTTTGGAAGCATGCTGAGTTTTACAAGCTTGTATAGTTGTATATGACACATTTGTGAATATAATTTCATGATTACTCATGTGCATGGCATAGAGCACCATAATGGAAATTTTCCTGTAGCGGGACGCGTAAGAATCAGAAAATATCTGGGATATGGCCAGCCAGCTTTGACAACGACACAACAACAAAGTCTTATTTCATTAAGTACGATAGATTATATAAATGAAACGACATCATTTAATTTTGTCATGTATCATATTTATAATAAAATTATTTACATACAAATTTCATTTGATCATTTTATAAATAATTTTTTTAGGTCTTTCTATGGTTAGATTCTATGATTTACATTCTTTTTAATTTTTTTATTATCCTATATGATGCACCTAAAATACTTAAAATTTTTAATTTAACACAAAAAAATTAATATAAAATATTTTTTCAATTATCAAATATATCATAAAAATTATTTTACTATGATAAATAAGTGTTTTCAATTTTTCATTGTTAGCCGAACCCTAAATTGTGACATCATAAAAAAAATCACTTAATTTGGTTTTTAATAAATTTTAGAAAAAACTTAAGAATTAATATTACAACCAGTATTTAATATAAAAAAATATAAAACTCTTAAAACAAAACAATAACATTTAAAATTCAATTAAAAAATATTCAAAATTCAAACTTAATAAAAATGTATTTTTAGTCAATTTTATATTAGAAATATTCAGCAATATATTAGTTTTAACTGAAGTTGACAGTTATATTATCGGTTGTCAAGTATTTTTCTAAATTTTAAATAAAATACTTTAATGTCTAATAAATTTTTATTATTTTAAAAAATAAATATAATAAATAAACTAATTTAAATATTTACTCTTAAATAAATAAATAAAAAATCCGACGTTATATTTAGGGTTAAGTACAATTTTGGTTCTTAAGGTATATGTCGTAAATTTTTTCGCCTTTAACCTTTTTTTTATACAAAATTGTCTCTATAGTACGAAGGTGACAGCAAAAGTGAAGATAGAAGTGGGTTGTGAACAACAAATAATTTAGCCTAAAATTTTAATATTTAAATAAAAAAGCAATTCTAAACTTGGTTTTAAATATTAGTAACAATTTTATATGAAAAAAAGGGTTAGAAACAACAAAAATAATTCGGCCTTTACAACCAAAATCGTTACGTTTACTTTACACCAATTTGTTGTCTTCTCTTTTCCCATTACTCCTGATAATGTTGCCGGAAAATCTAGTGTCTAACACTCAACATTAAACAAGATCCACGGAAGAAGTGAATCGTTAACATCCTTATTAGATTAAACATAAAACCTCCGGAGACTCGATCGAATATAATGTCTTTGATTTTGGTATGATACTTATTCAAATACTGCTAAAATATCCTTGACTTGAACAATTATTTTGAACCGATATGATGTATGCGGAAAATTTCCTATTCTGATGTACGTGACCTGAGAGCAATTTTGAATAATTTGATTGGCCACCGTACTGGATTGGAAACACGTTCTCTAAGTAACTTGAAACCATTGAAATTAAAAGAAACTCGTGACTCAGCTCTTAAATATTTATATTTTCGAAGCTGTATGTGCAGTGTTTCGTTAACAAATATAAAAAAACCAGATTCATCCATGGACTCAAAAGATCAAATTAATTGTAAATTAAATTCCTTATATTACTGCTAGTGCTAGATTGAATGATACAGTATATAATTAATATATAGTGCGATAGTATTGAAAAAGAAGGAAACTAGAGAGAGAGGTTGAGGTCGATAGCATCATCGTGGTGATGCTGCTCCTTATTACTGTGTTGACACGGATTGGGAATGATTGGAGATAGAGATGTTGTTGTTGTTGTTGTTGTTGTTGGAAGTGGTCTTATGAACTGATGAAGCTCCTGTGTTGCGAAATCCCCTTCTTCAAAAGATGGCACCCAAATGTTAATGTTGTTATTAGTTGATGTCTTGTGCATGTTCTTGTTCATGCGTTGAAGCTCCTTTTGTCTGCGATCACGAGCGTCTTTGAAGCTCCGCAAGAGTGAGTAAAACTTGTCCATCTTCTTTTCTTCATCTTCTTCTACCATGTCATCATCATCACTCTCCTTTCTCCTCTTCTTGTTTTCCATATAATTGATTATTGGAATGAATGGCTCTGTGTGTGTGTGTGTGTGAAGCTAAAATGATGAACAGAGGATATATACAGAGAGTGAGTATATGTAGTGGTGGTGTTAATAATTAAGCTTAAGAAGTGGGATTAACCAACGTGTACGTGTAATATTTGTGGTGTGACGTCTGCAGTTGGTTGATGAGAGTTGAAAGTGAGAGACAGATATATATAGAGAGAGAGAGGTGTCTTTGGGGGGAGTTGGCAATTTGGCATCACGATAATCACGCAATTATAACTTCACTGCTAATTCAACTCCATAATCACATCGCCTCGTCATGACGTAATACTCTTTGCGTCATAACCTTTTATTTCCAAAGGAAAAGTCTACGGGCCAGCAATTTTGTTAAATTCTGGTCAGTATGTAGCCAGCAAAACAAAGTGAGCTATTGGATGAAATCTCACACCAATCTCGCACTATTAAAACCATCATTAATGGCTATTTGATGGCTACAAATCACAAAAATTGCTGGGGTCCTAGCATTCCTCTATTTCCAATTTTCCATTCAATTCCTAATATAAATGCAACCTTCCCCATCATCTCCTCCTTCATCCATTTAATCATTGCTAGTTACTTAGAAGAAAATATCTTTTAAGCGAATATTATAATTAAAAATAGTTAAATAATTTAACATAATTAATATATATAAATATTTTAATTGTTATTTTTATATAAATTTTTTTATGTAAAAATACTTATTTAATTTTATTAATCATATTACTGTAATTTGTATGTTATTTTAAAATATATTTTTTTAATTTATTATTATTCAAAATCGAGTTTAAGAGTATGTAAAAAAAATCATTTTCGATGATTATATCAAATTTCAAAAAATTCGGTATTAGTTGATATAATACTTAATAATTTATTTTATGGGTTTAATTGTTAAAAGAGGTTACAATATTAATTATGTATGTATTTAAAAAAATATAACACAAAATATGATACCATAATAAATCATCAAGCAATTTATGAGAAGAAGAACTCATTTTCGTAAATCAACTAAACTTCAAATGTATTTCACAACCTTGATAAGACTAATATAAGAAGACATCACAATTTTGTAATATATGTGTTATTCCAAATACGTATACTCAGGTATAATTTTTAATTTAGTGTTTCTCACGATTCATACTAATTTAAGCGTCAGAATCCTTGCTAATATACCCTCATATGATAAATTTGGGACGTCAAAAATTCAGAACAAGATGATGGTGGTAACATCGTATTTTCAATCAATTTTCTCTACAAATTTTGTTTACATAACTCCTTAATTCGAAAGAGTAAAAATCTATTATATACGAACACTGACACGAATATATGAGACACGACACGATACGATATACGTAAACACACAAATTTTAAATTCTTATAAGACATGAGGACACATACATATATATAAATTAAAGTATTTTTTAAATAAATTGTAATGATATTTTATTAATATTAAAATATAAATAAATTTTTTAACTATTTTTAGTGTCTTTTTTAATTATTTAAATTATTTAAAATATTTTTTAACAAAAAAGACAAATAAGATCCTAACTTTTTATTTCAAAAATACATAAGTCTCTAACTAATTGAAAATACGAAAACGTTCTTGATCTTTTAAAATATGAGACATTTAAGTCCCTTTATCCAAAATATATAAAGACAAATCGATCCCCTAAGAAATTTAGATGTCTCGAATTTTAGAGAGTAGATGATATTTTTGTATTTTTAATTAGTCGAGAATTTATTTATCTTTGAGATAAAAAGTTAGGATATTATTTGTCATTTTTTCTATTTTTTATTTTAAAAAATAATAATATATACTATTTCAAAACTCATTTCAAGAATATATGTTAAGATTAAGACTGGATACACTGATACATTATAGTATTTAAGTGTGTCCAAATATATTCGAAAAGTTTTTTTATTTTTATTAAGAGATGGTTGAATACAAAAAACGTGTGTCAAACGAGTGTCAATAAATATCGTTTTCAAAATGTGTCCGACACGTAGACACGATAACTCAAAATGTGTTTGATAAGTAAAAAT
Source organism: Arachis hypogaea (assembly GCF_003086295.3). Lineage (NCBI taxonomy): Eukaryota > Viridiplantae > Streptophyta > Magnoliopsida > Fabales > Fabaceae > Arachis > Arachis hypogaea. Next base: position 13,714,090 of record NC_092051.1, read on the forward strand.
ACTTCTGCAGACATGTATTTTATGTTGGGTTAATAGTCAAATTAGTCCCTGGAATACATTCTTCAAATTCATCCGTAAAAGATTTTTTAAATCAAATTGGTCCTTCAAAGATTACGAATAAATCATATATGTCCTCCCATCACTCCATTAACAATTTTTTCAAAGATTGATGTTGTAAAATGCTAATTGATAACATATATAATACCTAATACGTCTAATTGGATATTTATTAAATATGTTTATGAAAATTTATTAATTTAGTCATTTTTTTTAATTATAAAAATTCTATTCCCAATATGACCTAGTGGCTAAATTGATAAATTTTTGTAAACATATTCAATCGATGTCTAATTAAACATGTTATGTGTTATATATGTAAGGTATCAATTAACATTTCACATCATTAATCGTTGATAAAAATTATGAGTAGAATATCTGAATGACAGATATGATTAATTTATAATTTTTGAAAAACCAATTTGATTGAAAAAATATTTCAAAACAAATTTAAAAAATATCTTACCTTCCAGGAACTACTTTAACTATTAATCTATTTTATGCTTCAATCCTTCTTTTTCCAATTTTTTTTATTTTAATTATGTTCGGTAATAAAAGATGCATCGTAAATAATAAGTATACCCTTACTTAAGCAAAAACGAATTTATAATAAAAAGATTTTGGACATACCAAACTCAATGTAATAAAAAGGCTGTAGAGGCAATCAATTATATTAATTAATTTATAGAGTATTTTATTATATAGATTGAAGTTATATAAAAAAATATAAATTTTTGTTATAATTATTTTTAATTATTTTATTGATGTTTAAAATATAAATATTAATTTTTTTAATTTTTTTTTATTTCATAAAAAAAATCTATATAACTCACACTTTTATTATATAATTCACCTTAGTTCATATATTTATTATAAGGAAGAAAGGAGCATTAGTTTCATAATTGTGGTGCCGTGTAATATATAATATGACTCTCGCCATAATATAAGAGATGAAATAGTGAACCGAAGTCAGAAGATTATTTTGAGCGGTTGGTATGTGGGGACTTGGGTGGGTGGCCATTGTCGGGTGGGTGAGGAGTAGCAAAAAGGATGATGCACAAAACAATCGCCGTCCATGTCACTGAAATTGTACTCTTAGGTAGTTTTTAGACGGAAAACTGAGATTAAGAAATTGAAAGAAAACATATTTTGAGAGATAGAAATTGAAATAAATTTTAATAAAATATATAAAATTAAATTATATTTTAATATTCTATTTGATTTAAGATAAAAATAGAAATTAAAATGTATAATTGTTAAAATCAAATTGACGATTGAATCAGTCAAATTACTGATTCATTAGTTTAACCAATAAATTACTGGTTGAACCGATAAAATTGATTTTATATAAATAAAAATATAAAATAATAAAAAATATAAAATTAAAATTTAAAATATATATTTATTAATATTTTAATAATTATATAAATTCTAATAAAATAAATATATAAAATTATGATAAAACAAAAATATTAATAATAAAAATAAAAAATATAATATTATTATTAAAAAATAAAATTAATATTTGATAAAACTTAAATTTAACTTAATTAAATTATATAAAAATTATAATATAATGAGTTTATATATATATATATAACAAATACAATTAGCTTAACGGTGGAGGCAGTCTAGACTTTGCTGGGGTGCAAGGTTTGAACTTTGAATCCTTATATAAGCATTTTTGTAAAATAGCTAAGCGCTTGCGTATTAGCTCGTAGTTGATCGCACCGGTTTCGGTTCTTTGATTTTTTTATTGAACTCATCGCTTCAATTTTTATAACTATACTAAAATGTTTGAAATTACTAAAATGTTTTTAATAATTAAAAATTAAAAAACCCTAAACCAACTACCCTTCCCCCTCCTCTCTCGTGCGCACTCTTTTTACCATCACCGTCTGTAAATTTTGCTGTTTGTCATCACTGATGGTGGAAAATTTGCAATTTTTTGTTGTGCTTTTCTGTTATGTTATGTTGATTTATAAGTTGTGTTGTGTTAGATCTGTTTTTGTTTGCTATTGTATTGATTCCGAAGAGGGGGATGGTGGCTACTGAAAAACATGGGGGCAAAAATGGTTGGAGGAGAAAGGATGATGCTGTCCGGAGAAGGGGAGGATGATGGTTGTGAGAGGGTAGCATTAGAATTTGAAAAGATGAACGAGGGTATTTTTGGAAAAAAATATGATTAAAGTTTAAGTATCCGTCTCCAAAATTTCAGTATCTTGTGTTTCACTTTTTAGAAGTATTAAAGAAATTGAAATTTTGGAGATGAAAATTGAAATTTTAATTCCAATTTTTGGACACTAAACATAATATTAAATCTCAGTCTCTTATTCTGAGTCACAATCTCTCTTACCAAACGCTAACTTTTAGTCTTGATTTAGTGCATGTTTGGGCGCCATTATTTTGTTAAAAAAAGATCTTTTTTCAATGAAAAAAGATCTTTTTTGTTTTTTAACGTGTTTGGCAAATTTCTAGTAGTAAAAGTAAAAGCACTAGTAAAATAAAAAAAGATCTTTTTTGAGAAACTGTAATTTACATCTTTTTTTAAAAGATCTTTTTTCTTTAAAAAAAAAGATGTTTTTCATGTAATAAATAAACAAAAAGTACTTTTATATTGTTATACCCAAACATAATTGATTGATAAAAAGACCTTTTTACATGAGATATCCAAACATAAAATTACTTTTACTTCTCTATAAGATCTTTTAAAAAAAGATAACTCGATAAAAGATCTTTTCTTAGAAGCTCACCCAAACAAGCCCTTAGACTTTATGGACAATAATCAAATACAGAGAATAATAATATACATATACATACAATATAAAAAGTAAGCGTATTTAAGAGTAAAACTCATTTTTTACCCTTATCATTTTTTAATTTATACAACTTACACCTTAACAAATGAAAAATGACAATTTGTCCTCTATTCTTCTTTTTCGTTAGACACATGAGTTCTTCTATGAAATTTTTTAGTAAAAATTGTATAATGGTATCAATCTTAAGCAGCAAATTAACAATAAATGGAGAAAGCAAAAAGAGTTGCTGGCAGCAAGTAAAATGGCTGCAGCAAGTAAAATGGCTGCAGCAGAATGAGGAAGAAAAGGAAGAAAAGAATGATTGAGAAGAAACCGAGAGAGAGGAGTGTTGTGATGATGAATTTTCGGATTCCAATTGAATGATACATCATAAGAACTTCACACTATGCTATATGGTTTATATAGCTGTGCAAAAGGTGTGAAAACAAAAAGGAATAACAAACTATATATTAGCTAGCCCTAACAAACTAGTCAGCTAAACAATCTAACAAACAAACAAAAATATACTAACAAATCTTTTACATTTGAAAATATTATTTCCAGCATATATATTAACTAACATCCCCTCACAAGCTGGTATTACTTGACTTGTGTAGATCAAGTAATCCCAGCTTGGATAGCAAGTAGGAGAAGGGTCCCGGTGCAAGAGGCTTTGTAAACAGATGAGCCAGCTGCTCACTAGAGGCAATATGTTAAAGATTTGACACTCCTTCTTTATATTTGTTACGAGCTACATGACAGTCAATTTCAACATGCTTTGTCCGTTCATGAAAAACTGAATTTGAGGCAATATATATAGCAGATTTATTGTCACAGAATATATCAACAGGCACGGGAGGAGAAATCTTAAATTCTTTTAGAAGTTTTAGCAACCATACAAGTTTACAAGTTCCATTTGCTAGAGCTCGATATTCAGCTTCAGAAGAGGATCTAGAGACTGTTGTTTGCTTCTTGCTTTTCCAAGATATAAGAGTTTGGTCAAGAAAGAAGTAATAACTAGTAATAGATTTTCTAGTATCCTTACAAGCCCCCCAATCAGAATCAGTATATCCAGAGAGAATAAGAGAATTAGAGGCAGAAAAGAAAAGACCTGATGCTGGTGACTGTTTCAAGTATCGAATCACTCTATAAACTGCCTTGAGATGAACATCAGTGGGACAATCCATGAATTGACTAAGACAACCTACAGGGTAGCTCAGGTCGGGTCTGGTATTGGTGAGATAAAAAAGGCGACCAATCAGCCTTCTATAAAGAGCAGCATCAGGTAAAGGAGAGCCAAAATTTCTTGACAAATATGTAGTATAATCCATGGGTGTAGTGACAGGTTTGGCTCCAAGTAAGCCACAATCATTTATCAAATCTAAAGCGTATTTTCTTTAATAAAGAGCAATCCCTATTTTACTTCATGCTACTTCCATGCCAATGAAGAATTTTAAAATACCAAGATCCTTTATCTTGAATTTGCTGTCCAAGAAGCGTTTGATAGCTTCAATTTTCGAGAGATCATCACCAGCTAACACAAGATCATCGACATAGACCAAAATAGCAGTGAAGCTAAAATTAGTGGACTTGGTGAATAAAGAGTGATCATTTTCTGACTGAATATATCCCAAATCAATTAGAGCATTGGATAGTTTGATGTTCCATTGACGGCTCGCCTGTTTCAAATCATAAAGAGATCTTTCTAATTTACAAACTAACTTGGGATTATCACACTTCAGCCCTTTTGGTAACTTCATATAAACATCTTCATGGAGATCCCCATGAAGGAAGGCGGTATTGACATTAAGTTGATGAAGATGCCAAGTCTTTGATGCTGCAATTGCTAAGAGAACTCTCACTGTGCTCATTTTAACAATCGGACTGAAGGTGTCAATATAATCAACGCCTGGAATTTGAGTGAACCCTTGAGCAACTAACCGAACCTTGTGTCTTTCAATTGTCCCATTTGGGTTGAATTTCGTGCGAAAAATCCATTTACAACCTACTGCATTCTTGCCAGGAGGAAGAGAAGTAATGATCCAGGTCTTGTTTTGCTCAAGAGCAGCAAGTTCTGCATCAATAGCTTTTCTCCAGCAATCATGCATAACATCATCAGAGTAGTGCTTCGGGTCAGGGTTATTTATAAGTGCAAAAGTGAAGGCTAGGTGTTTTGGAGAGAAAGATGCATATGACAAATGGTGTGATAAAGGGTACTTATAGTTTTAAGAAGAACGAACAGCATTGATGGGATCCTCATGTGACACCATACTGAAACAATGAAAGTCCTTAAGGTATGAAGGTAGTTTTCTATCCCTCTCAGACCTTCTCAGGGCAGGCTGAGTTGGTTCAGGTTGAATGTGATCTACATGAGGCATAAGGGCAGTAGCATTATCACTATTTTCATGAATGTATGATGTAGATACAGATGATGTAGAATTCTTACTAATGTCATTATTCAAAGATGAAAAAGAGCTATTGTTATTAGAGACATCAGCAATAATTCTAGGATGTGATGATGTATGAATAATATCCTCATAATGCGATGCAGAAGGCAATTGCAATTCAGAAAAAGGATCAAAATCTGTTGGATTAAAAGAGTATTGTGGATGAGAATTTGAGTTTGCATGAGTCCTGGTTGTTGTTTGAACAGATCGGAAAGGAAAGACGTGGTCAAAAAATTCTGTGTTTCAAGAGATAAAAATTCCTTTTGTGTTTAAATCAAACAAAATAGAACCTTTGGTTCCTGACTTGGATCCTAAGAAAATACACTTTCGAGCTCGAGGATCTAGTTTTGTCCTACCAGCTGTAAGTGTTGAAGCAAACACAAGACAACCAAAAACTTTAAGCTCATTTAGATCAGGTTTTGAATGAAATAAAACCTCATATAAAGTTATATTGTTCAAAAAGACACTAGGTAACCTATTAATTAAATGAACTGAATGTTGCACAGCATAATGCCAAAAGCATTAGGGAACATTTGAGTGAAACAATAATGCTCTTGCAACTGTCAGTAGGTGTTGATGCTTTCTCTCCACAACACCATTTTGTTGTGGAGTTTCAACACAAGAAGTTTGATGTTCTATGCCTTTTGAACTATAAAATGAGTCCATTTTGAATTCCATACCATTATTAGTTCGAATTCGCTTAATTCTTTTGCTGATGAATTGTGTTTGCACAAGTTGGACCAAGTCTTGAACCAATTTTCTAGTTTCAGATTTCAATTTCATGCAATAAATCCATGTGAATTGAGTTTTGTCCTCAAATATAGTTAGAAAATATTTATGACTTGAAGTTGATTGAATAGAAAGAGGTCTCCAAATATCAATATGCAATAAATCAAAAGCATTTTCAGAATTTGTATTGCTTGTTGTGAAAGGTAATTTTCTCTGTCTAGCATATTGACAAGAATCACAAACATGTGAAGAAGTAATGCAATCAATAAAAGGAAAGCCTTTTTGCATAGTAATCATTTTGCTGTAAGGTAAATGACCTAGTCTAGCATGCCAAAGAGTTCCTAGGTCTTGCTGCACACTAAGAGCTATAGATTTTATCCTAAAATCTAATGAAAGCAATTTCATAGGTTCAGCATTCATCACATATAAGTCTCCTTGCATATCAGCTTGCCCAATCATCTTCAATGAAGGAAGTGCCTGTATCTCACAGTAAGAATCAGTAAATCTAAATTCACAATGTAATGATTTAGTAAGCTTGGAAACAGAAATTAAATTATATTTAAAGTGAGGTATGAATAAAACATTGGTAAGGATTAAAGAGGTTGACAATTGCACAGTTCTAGAAATATTCATAGAGGTCTTAGATCCATCAGGTAGATTAATCAAAACAGGCTTTATATGATAAAAAGTTTTAAAAAAAATCTTGAAGATAGCAGGCATGATTAGTAGTACCACTGTCTAGTATCCAAGAGGTTTTAGTAAAACATACATTCAAAATATGTATACCTTTTGGTTGAGTTAAGGTGGCTGAGGAAGTGATATTATTCACACTACTTGAAGCTAGAGGTGTTCAAAATCGATCCGGACCGAACTAAACCGTTGAACCGAACCGAAGAAACCAAAAACCAAAAAAACCGAAAAAAATGATGTTTTGCTGTTTTTTTGCGGTTCGGTTCGGTTTTCGATTCTTGCCACCAAAACCCTAACCGAACCGGTTCTTCCCAAAACCCTAAAAATTAAAAACTACCTAGCCCACCCCCCAGACCCCCACCCCCCCCAAACGCGTTACCTTGCTGCGCGAGTCCCTCCCCAAATCCCCCATGGAAACCTAACCCCCAAATCCCAGATCGGAGCCAGCCGCCTGAGCTACCACATCTCGCCCTCTGGGTAGCACACCCACTCACCCAGAACCAGCCACGGAGCCAGCCTGAGCCACCCAGTCACCCACTGACCCAAAAGCCACAGGGTAGCACAGCAGACAGCACCGATCTCGCCACCTCCGACCTCTCCAGTCACCACCTCCGACCTCGCCGCCTCCACCTAGCAGCGTTTCTGGGTTCTGTAGGGTCACCCACGATCAAGACAGCACCGATCTCGCCACCTCCGACCTCGCCGCCTCCACCTAGCAGCGTTTCTGGGTTCTGTAGGGTCACCCACGATCAAGACACTGAGACAGCCCCTCCTAGTCTCCCACCCAGCCACCGATTCAAGTGCATATGGAGCCCAAGCCATCTATTCAGGTAAACTTTACTGATGCATTGTTGGTTATTGATTTAAACTTCAGTTGCTGCTTGCTGGTTTCTGTCCTTGATTTAATTTTCAGATTATCAAGTTTTGTTCAGTTTATTGCTTGTTTATTGATTTAAACTTCAGTTGCTGGTTACTGTCCATGATTTAATTTTCAGATTATCAGGTTTTGTTCAGTTTATTGCTTGTTTATTGATTTAAACTTCAGTTGCTGGTTTCTGTCCTTGTTTATTGCTTTTTTTATTGCTGGTTTTGTTTATTGCTTGTTTAGATTATCAGGCTTTGTTCAGTTTTGTTTATTGCTTGTTTATTGCTGGTTTATGTACTTGATTTATTGTTTTGTTTATTGCTGGTTATTGCTTATTTATTGCTGGTTTATTGATAGCTTATTGCTTGTTTATTGCTTGTTTATTGGTTTTTTATTGCTGGTTTTGTTTATTGCTTGTTTAGATTATCAGGTTTTGTTCAGTTTTGTTTATTGCTTGTTTATTGCTGGTTTATGTACTTGATTTATTGTTTTGTTTATTGGTTTTTTATTGCTGGTTTTGTTTATTGTTTTGTTTATTGCTGGTTTCTGCCCTTGATTTATTGTATTTGTTTACGTAGTTTGACGTCAGTTCAAGTGAGAATATGGGCGACACTGGATTGCCTCCCGTTCCTATTCCGAATGAATCAACAAGCATCAGATCTCCGACTGCATTGCTTCCTGTGCCAGCTCCTCATCGAAACACAAGGAAGCTTGCTAGTAGAGGCCGAGGGAAAAGGCGGGCTGTTGAAGAAGCTCCCGTTGATGACTCTGCTAAAACTGAGACCGACGAAGGTAAGAGAAAACCTTGTAGACCTAGGTCTTGGACATGGGATCACTTTACTAAAGATGAAACTAGTAATTCACAGTATCCTAGAGCTAAATGTAATTGGTGTGGGGCTAGTTATACATGTGATACACATAAAAATGGCACTAGTAACATGAAAAATCACTTGTTGTCGCAATGCAAAAAATTTCCGAAGGAGGCATTAGATCCTACCCAAAAGATTCTTTGTTTTCAAGATGTGGTAAAAGATGATAGGAAAGGGATAGGTAGTTCACTTTCTGCCGTGTCATTTGATGTTGATCGTTGTAGACAAGCGCTTGCTAGAATGATTATTGTGGATGAATTCCCTTTTTCGCATGTTGAGGGAGAGGGTTTTCGTTATTATACGAGTTGTTTGCAACTCAAGTTTCCAATTCCTGGAAGGCTCACAGTTGCTAGGGATTGTTGGAAGCTTTATTTGAATGAAAAAATTAAGTTGAAGTCTATTTTCTCTCAACCAAATCAAAATGTTTGTTTGACAACTGATTGTTGGTCATCTGTGCAAAACTTGAACTATCTTTGCCTTACTGCTCATTACATTGATGCTAATTGGAAATTGCAAAAAAGAATCTTGAATTTTTGTGCTATCAAGAATCACAAGGGGGAAACAATTGGTAGGAAGATTGAGAGATGTTTGTTGAGCTGGGGGATATCCCGGGTTTTTTCTATCACTGTTGATAATGCTAGTTCAAATGATGTTGCACTTTCTTACTTGAAAAATAGAATGGAGGATTGGAACTCACATCCATTAAGGTAAGAGTTTTTACATGTTAGATGTTGTGCTCATATTTTAAATCTTGTTGTGAATGATGGGTTGAGAGAAATGCATGAGTCAATTTTAAAGATTAGAAATGCAGTTCGGCATGTGCGTGCATCACCTGGTCGTACTGAGAGGTTTAAAACTATGATTAAGGAAGCTAGAATTCTGGAAAAAGGCACTGTCCATTTAGATGTTCCTACCAGGTAGAACTCTACCTTTTTAATGCTTGAAAGTGCTTTGAAGTTTCAAAAGGCATTTAAACGTTTGGGAGAGAGAGATTCTGAGTATGCTATGATGGCTGGTGGGATTCCTAGGTCTGAGGATTGGGAGAATGCAAGGCATTTTGTCAAGTTTCTAAAAATATTTTATGAGGTTACTAACAAAGTTTCTGGTTCAACGTTTGTGACATCTTCTCAACACTTTAATGACTTTTGTAAAATATTGTCTACACTTAAGCATTGGATGGGAAGCTTAAATACGGTACTTTCAAGCATGGCTGAGAAAATGAAGTCCAAGTATGATAAGTATTGGGGAAATATAAAGAACACAAACATGATGATTTTCATTGCAGTTGTTCTTGATCCTAGGTATAAGCTTCAATTGATTAAGTGGAGTTTTGAAAAGTTGTATGAAAAAGAAGATGCTGAATTCTTAACTTCAAAGGTGAAGGAGACGCTTTTCAAGGTGTTTGATAGCTACAGGCTGTTTGGTGGTAACTATCAAAGGTCTACTCGGCAAGATCCTCCTGAAATTAGCACACAAGAGCTTGAGGCACATGAAACTTCTTTTGCTATGGAATTTGAGAAGGAAATGCAATTCAATGAGAGTGTTAACAAGAATGAGGTGGAGTTATATCTTATGGAGGCATTAGAGAAGAGTGGTGTGCAATTCGACATTCTAAATTGGTGGAAAGTGAATTCCACTAAATTTCCAATTCTTGGGCATATTGCAAGAGACGTCTTAGCCATGCTAGTTTCCACAGTTGCTTCAGAATCGGCATTTAGTACTGGAGGAAGGGTGTTGAATAATTATAGGAGTTCTCTAACTCCGATGACAGCTGAAGCGTTAATTTGTACCCAAAATTGGCTCCGAAACTCTCCAAAACTTGTCCTTGAGGAACTCATCGAGGAATTGGAGAAGTTGAAATTAGGTATGGTTAAGTTTCTACTTATAATTTTCTTTATTTTAATCTAGTTTTTATTAATATATATTATTTTTTATGATTGTTTCTTGTTTTATATATTTTGTAGAAGTTGCACCCACTCGTGATCCCAATGAAGAAGATTCTGGTGTTGAGTCTGATTAAAGTACATCTTGTTAAGTTGTTATGGTAGGAATTGTTTTTCTTATATTATTATTATTATTATAATTATTATTGTTGTTCTTGTTCTTGTTCTTATTATGTAACAGTTTTTTTTTTATTTCAAGTTCGTTTGCATTATGAAGTTTAGCTATTTTATTGGAGAAGACACCATAACTTTGCTATCAGTTTAATGACAATTTATTTTTATTTTCAGAGTTGTGTTGACTGTTGAACTATTGAACTTCTTTTTCTTTAATTGTCGTATTTGAATTCTGTTGTCGTTATATTTCATTAGATCAAGACTTTGTTAGCTATTGTGTATTTCGGTTTGTCGATTTCAATGTTATGACTTTGCATAATAGTATGGTAGAATTTTTTTTATTTGATTGGAAAAACCGAACAAACCGAACCAAACCAAACCGATTTTAATTGGTTTGGTTTGGTTCGGATGACCTTGAAAAAAAATCGAACCGCAGCTTAATTAAACGATCGGATCGGATGGCTTTTCCTTCAAAAACCGAACTAAACCGCACCGCGAACACCCCTACTTGAAGCTGTCATAAGTGGTTGCTGGAGAAGAGCAATTAAAGTTTGCTTCTGGTCTAGAGTCAAGACAAGAGCAGTTTCATTACCACCTTCTTCTTGACCAGAATCAGTAATGTCACCACCAGCACCTGAATCTTCAATTTCACCTTCAGTGCTGATGTGATTTGCACTTTTCTGCTTCCAGTGTGCAGGAAAACCATTTTTCTTGTAGCAATTCTCAACCAAATGCCCAATTCTGTTGCAGTAAGTGCATAATTTGGAAGTGTATCCTTTACCAAAAGTCTTTTGAGCAGTGTTTTTCTTGCCACCACTTCGACCTCGTCCTCTGCCTCTTGAAGAATAACTACCTCTTTGTTGATGTTGTACTTCCATAGAATTTGTGATTATCTTTGTATCCAAGAAATCTGAACTTAGTTCCCTCTCTTGTTGAGTTAGCATTGCCAAAACAACATTGATATCAGGCAAAGGTTTTAGTAACATAATTTGAGATTTCACAGCAGAGTATTGCTCATTTAGACCTCTGAAAAATTTCACAACGTATTCCTCAGAAGCATAATCTCTAATAATTTTTAATCTACAGTTGCAGCCATTAACACAAGCTATACAGCTAGGGATTGTATGAAGGTTCTCTAACTCTTCCCAAACAGACTTCAATTTGGTAAAGTAGGAAGTAACAACTAAATCACCTTGCCTGATAGTGTAGAATTCCTCTTTCAATTCTCCAACTCTGAAGACATCTCCATGTGAGTAACGATTCTTCAAGTCCTTCCACAGATCTGAAGCATTGCTAATCCACATCACACTCTTAGTAATTTCTGCGAAAAGCGAGAGGTTGAGCCATGAAAGCAAGATGTTATTGCAGCGATCCCAAGTTTCAAACAAAGGTTGATTCTCTGCTGGTTTTGGAATCGAACCATCCAAGAACTTCACCTTGTTCTTCGATCTGAGTGCTCTCTACATATCGTGTAACCATTGGTAGTAGTTTTGAGAAGTAAGTTGAAGCGGAATCAAAGCCGTACCTGGGCTTTCACTCGGATGCAGATAATACGGGCTGATGGGGTCAGAGATTGGAGAAGAAGAGTTCGATCTGTTGAGCTGAGCTTGAAATTGCGAGAGCTGACGCATAAACACTGTGAATCGTTCGAAATCTATAGCAGAATCTACTTGAGTGTTGGCATTTGAGCTGTTTTCTTTACTTATCACCATTGATGTAACCTAGCTCTGATACCATGTAAAATGGTATCAATCTTAAGCAGCAAATTAACAATAAATGGAGAAAGCAAAAAGAGTTGCTGGTAGCAAGTGAAATGACTGCAGCAGAATGAGGAAGAAAAGGAAGAAAAGAATGATTGAGAAGAAACCGAGAAAGAGGAGTGTTGTGATGATGAATTTTCTGATTCCAATTGAATGATACATCATAAGAACTTCACACTATACTATATGGTTTATATAGCTGTGCAAAAGGTGTGAAAACAAAAAGGAATAACAAACTATATATTAGCTAACCCTAACAAACTAATCAGCTAAACAATCTAACAAACAAACAAAAATATACTAACAAATCTTTTACATTTGAAAATATTATTTTCAACATATATATTAACTAATAAAAATTGACAAAAAATATTTGCGTGTGACGTTAGCTTATATGATCTGTCCTTCACTACCTGTTTTACATGGATGATAACTATTTGATTAGGATTGTTTATCGCCTATACATTGTAAAAGGATAATAACCATTTGATTGAGATATCATTTTGATAATTATGTAGGAATTAAACTGTCCAAATTAAATAGTTATCATTCATGTAGAAATGATGAAAGTCAAATTATATAAATTATGTATGTCAAGTGTAAGCATTTTTTGTCATCGTTTACTGAAAATTCTCACAAAAAATTCATACATCTAATAGAAAAGAAAAATAAAAAAGAAATTATTATTTTTTAATTATTAAAATACAAATTATCTAAATTAAAAAAAAATAGAAACTAAATAATTTATTTTAAAGTAGTGAAATTCACATCATTTTTTTTTACTATTATCTGCACACTTTTATTCCTTATAAGAGTGAGTATCAAATTTTATAGGATATGAAAAAAATACAAGTAACCAACATTAAAAATCAATTAAATTTGGTTATTTTTTATTAAAATATATATTTTTAAACTTTTATCCTTCTTACTTAACATAGATATAATTTTGGAAGGTGTTCAGGTGTGACAGTGTATTTTTACAGAACAGCAGTGTTACAAGCTTTATAGTTTTACAGATTTAATTTAAAATATTCGATTGGCGTTGATTGAAGGGTTGCTTTCTTTTGTGGAAAACATAGGAAGAAAGTGCAGGATGGGCTAGCAACAGGTGCAAAAGTTCTGCTGTACATATTAATAGAGAATGTCAAATTTGTCCAATATTATTGAAAACTGCATTGGTGGAAGGGGAGTATCCTGAAGCTGTAGTCGAGGGTAAGCCGAGCCGAATGGTAGTGGGCCGGTTATTTTACTCGTTAGGTTAATTGAATATATGATTTGGTAAAAAATATAACAAATAATTTTTTAAAATTTTAAAATTAACAATTTAAAATTTTAAAATTATTGAAGATATATGAAAAATTGTTTAACACGACAATATTGTATTAGTTTGGTTTTTATTTTTTTTAATTTTTTTATGCATATAATTTAAAACATGAAAGGTACGAAAATTTATATTAAATATGTAAATTAATATAATTTAAATTAACGATATAATTTAATCGAATAAAAGTAACGTACTCGTATTATTGTAGTGGGACGAATAATAAGTACTTAATTCAGTTTTAAAGAAATTTCAAATACAAAGACATACATTTCATGATTATTCGATAATTAAAAATCCAATGTTTAATAAAAATAAGCTATTTAATTATAAGTTGTACTAGAATTTTGAGTGTGTAAATACATGAACATCATATATAAAGAATAGAATAATATAAATACTGTTATTTGTATTAGATTAAATTAAGTTGAGATTTTGGTAATAGCTCAAATGGCATAGTCTCCCCATACTCAATTAAGAGGTTGCGGATTCGAGTCTTCTATCTTTGATTAAAAAAAAAAATTAAGTTGAGATTTTGTAATTATATACATGTGAATTATAATTGTTGGTATTGCATTTATTTTAAAGATCTGAGCTAAATTTTTTTTAGATGGCAATATAATTAAAATTAAAATTCAAATTCAAATTCAAAGGTATATAGTTAAAGATAAGCGTAGTTTTGTTTGATGAGGACGTGAGTGGAAGTAAGGTAGTGGCTAAGGATAAAAGATTGAATCAATTAGTATATTAGTGGCTAATAATACATTAGTATTTATAATTTGAAACTAGAATTATATATAAATATTAAAAAAATTAAATTTGTATATAAAAAATATGTTTATATAATATAATAAAAATATAATTTACAATTTTTTTAAATAATTAAATTTGTTATTTAATTTTTAAATAATTTAATTTTGATATAATATTAGATGAAAGATTTTATGTATCTGTTAATTATGTATTGTAACTTAAATATTTTTTTATTATTATTTCTAAAAATAAAAAATATATTTTAAATTAGTAAATTAATTAATTTATTTTAAAATTTTATATGCAATATAAGTACATATAATAGAACAAAAGATATAAAACAAATAATAAAGATGAATAAATTGAGAATAAAATAAAATATATAAAATCATGAAAAAAATAAAACATTAGATTAATATATACCTAAATTATAATTGTTTGAATTAAAATTTGTAATTGAAAATTTTAACAAGATCAAAGAAACAATAAAATTGGAAGGTACATAGAGTCATAGAGAGTTATATAAAAATATGAAAAATTTAAATTTATCTTTTGATGAAAAAAAATGACTATTAAATAAGGAATAGAAAAAGAAGATTGAAAATATAAAAATAAAAAAAAATTTAAAGAAATTAAAAAAACGATGACCCAATAACTAAATTTAATTAGGTTAAATAATAATTAAAATAATAAAAAAAATAAATTACAGATTTTGATCAATTGAATTTAATTTATTTATAGTGGAATCATTTAAAATTATAAATAACTATTTATTTAAAAAAAATATATACAGTGGGACAAATGTTCCCTCGTACTTGTTGCCGGATCCATGCCTGCCTCAGTGTAGCTTCTTTCATTATTATTCGTGTATTCTAATTTAAAATACTGTCAGCCAAGGTCGAAGCCGGCTGACTTCATGCATAAATCTTATGGCAAGCTTCATTCATTACCTATTTAAGTTGGTCATTTTGGAGAAACACATTATTAAGATGGGTCATTTTCGTCTATTCCAACCTTGGAAAACGACAAACTTTAAGTGGAAAACTTATTCGTACGCAGAACATTAGAGTTCTAAATCCGTACACGGAAACACTGGATAATTTTCCTATAATTTTTCCCTCTTCACTTCATATCTCTCCTTTTTTTTCCCTTCTTCTCATGTCATACTTCTCTTTTCTTTTTTGTCGTTGTGCCTTCTCCCTTTTTCTCTGTCCTTTACGCTGTGTTCTTCCTCCTTTCTCCTTTCAATCTTTCTCTTTTATGTTTATTGTAGCAGTATTTTCTTTTTTATTGTGTCACCTTCTCCTTTTTTTTTCTGCACTAAATTTACTATTAAGCTGACCAAAGATATTTGAACTTGTAACTGTCAATTATCATGTTCAGATTTAAAGTTATTGTTGTTCAGTAGCGGAGCTTAAACAAAATTAGGAAGGGGTCAAAATTTAAAAAATATATATATATATAATAGTATTTTATATTAAAAATAAAATTTATAAATATAATTATTTTTTAAATTTATTTTTTAATACGTAAGACTATACATGATTAAGATTAACTAAAAAAATAAAACCCGATTATAATTAAGTAAAAGTTTGATTTAGGTTATTAACAAATCAAATTGATTTTAAATAATAAAATCGGTTATTACCGGTTATAAAATTAATAAATTGATTTTAAAAATAAAAATTAAATTATAAAAAATATCTTTTTTTTAATGAGAATATCGGTTCTCCACATAAAAACCATTTTTTTTTCCTAAAAACTTGCTTTAAAAAAAACTTATTTTTTTAATTATAAAAAATCAATTATAATTTATAAGTTTATTTTTAATATTTTAAAAAAAAATTTATTGTTGACATATTTATTTTTTCAAGTTTTTAAGATTAATTATTTTTATTGTTATTTTAATTACGATCAAATAATATACTATAACAAAATAAAATATTAACTTTTCAACAAAATAAAATACTAAAATTCATTAATGTATATAGTGGTGATACTAGGCATTTAGCTTGCAATGTTAATTTAAAAATAAAATAAGGTTTAATTATTCTGTTGGTTCTATAGTTTCGTGAAATTTTTAATTAGGTCCCTATACATTTTTTTTAATTAGGTCTCTGCACCAAATTTTTTTTAATTAAGTCCCTCTTAGTAGTAATTCACTTAGGAAAAGTCTAGGGGCCAACAACTTTTGTGTTTTTTTGCCCGCACTTAACCATCAAAACAAAAGTGAGTGATCTCCCACCATTAGATGTAATCTCACACCATTAAAAACACTATTGATGGCCAATTGATGGTTACAAAACATCAAAATTGCGGGTTCCCTAGCATTTTTCATTGACTTAATTTTATAGGACCCAACTAAAAAACAAAAAGAATTGGTACAAGGACCTAAATAAAATAAAAAAAAGTGTAAAGACCCAATTAAAAAAAAATTTTGGTGCAAGGACTCAATTAAAAGAAAAAAAAGGTATAGGGACCTAATTAAAAATTTTGTGAAACTATAAAAACCAGCAAAGTAATTAAACCATAAAATAATGACTCTTTATTAGTAACTGGTATTACTACTAACTATAATACAGTTATCATTGTTTTAAAAAAATATATATATAAAAATATATTAGAAGATATATTAGAGAGACAAAAATATTGACTAAATAATGAGTGTTAAATACAGATAAATGAGATGAGAACATATCAGATGATCGAATAAATTTTAAAATAAAAAAAATATTAAACAACTAATTTCTTTTAACTATGTTCAACCAAATTAAACTTACGTACACACATATTTTTAAATTTATGTATATTTTTGTTTTTTTTTCCTTCTTCTTCCTCCTTCATCTTCATAAACATCACTATTTTCTCCTTCTTTTCTTATTCTTCTTTTTTTTTTTTTTTCTTTTTCTTTTTTATATAAGAACAAAAACAAAAAAATAAAAAAATATATAATAAAAAAAATAACGGCAACAAAAAAATAAAAATAAAAAGAAGCAGAAAAAAAAACTACAGCATCAGTTCTAGCATAACATTATTTAATTAGAAATAGTACTTAATTTTTTTGTGAATAACGCAAAAATTTTTAAAGAATCATAAATCCAAAATTTTGAGAAATTTCAATAAACTTTTTTTCTGTCATTGTTAAAAAAAATTTATGTCATAATTGAAAGGTTTATGTGCTAATTTTATTTCTGACAATTTTTTATTAATTGAAAAATTTCATGTATCAGGATTAAAAGATTTTGGTGTCAAAATTAAAATTTTTTTGTATTATCATTAAAATTTTTTATATTATTTTTTGATAAATTCTGTACAATTTAAAATTCTCTACTCTTCTTTGTTTTACATTCTCATAATTTTTTTCACCCTTTTAACAATATTAAAATTAAAAAACTTATTGTGTCACGATTAAAAATTTTTAATATTATTTTTTTGATAAATTTTGCACAATTTAAAATTTTTTTCTTTTTTTTTTTGTTATTTTACTTTATCATAATTTTTTTTTGTTTTATCTTTTTAATAAGAATAAAAATAAAAAAAATATGATACAATAATTACAAGAAAAATGAAGAAGAGAAAGAGAAAAAAAGACAACAATAACAGTATAAAAATAAACAAATGATAAAAAAAATTGCCAAAAAAAAGAAAGAATACAATTCACCCAAACGTTAAACAAGTAATTTTTATGATTTAGGTTAATTTAGTTAAATTTAATTGACAAAAATATTTAAATAGTTAAATATATAACGAAACCGATTTTAAAATAGATAGATACTACAATGAAGATTTTATAATTGTCTTCATGTAAATATATTTCTTTTTGACTCTTAAATGATGAATTGTATAGTTAGATTTTGATATTTATAAAAGTGTTGTTTTTATTTAAAGTATAGCTAAATAAATAAACTACATTTTTAAATAAAATATCTTCGTAAAAAGATATTTTTACCATCTTTATTTGAGTAGTTGCCTTCAAAATAACCTACAAGTATTTGTGTCTAAAATGTTTAGGTCTAAATCAATATTATCAACTACGTACGAACAAACATTAATTATATATATAGCTAATGGTGGGGGAGGGTCGCTCGGCGTTGCCTAACGCAGCGCCTATGTCGTTAAAAAGATCATGTTAGTTAAATGACCTAACTAATTAATATGAATCTCTAGTCCTCCACCACACTTTCCGTTTTCCAATGTTTAATGCTCGACATATATTTTTTTTATTATTAAAGACTAGTGCAATATATCTATTAATTCATCCCCTTCCTGTTACAATAAAATTTTACAATTAAATAAAATATTTAATTAAATCTAATCAAATTGTTATAATATAGTCACCAAAAAAAAATCAAATTGTTATAATATATTTTACAATCTCGTTAGAAAATTAAAAAGAGTTTAACCAACAATAAATCAATAAATATTTTTGAATTATATTCTATACTAATTAATAACATAATTGTTATTAATTAGTGATTATTTAAATTTTTTTTTAAAAAATACAAAATTAATGATTATTAATTGTCTCTTCTTATTCTAATTCACCTTTTACCATTTATTATGCAAATACTAATTCCTCTTTCCAAAAAAACTTCGAAATTTCAAAAAACAAAAAGCACCAAAACATAAGATAATGAATCGTCCAAATTCTAAGAAAAAAAACATACAAAACATAGGAAAAAGAATCATCTAAATCCTAAAAAGAAAACATACAAAACATAGGAAAAAGAATCTTCCAAAACTAATAAAAAGAATCATCCGAAATGTAGAAAAAAGAAACATAAAAAATAGTTTAAAAATCATTCAAAACCAAATAGGAGGAGAAGAAGAAGAGCCACAGGGTGGCCGGCGACGACGTCTTGGACGGCGTTGCGTGGACAGTGGGGGAACTCACGGTGGCGTGTTGCGACGAGTGGAGGAGTCGCCATAGATCGGAGTAGTTGATCGCGCATCGCGAATGGGGACCTGGTGGTAACTGCGTCGCGACGAATGGAGAATCGTGGGATGCGAGTGGCGAGTGATGGGGAGTCGCGATGGGACGCGAGGAGGGTGAAGTAGAAGCGCGATGGTGGCTGTCTTTCCTGCGCGAACGGCAGATGAGGTGGCGGAAATGATGCAAGGACGACCGGCGATGGTGCGCGAGGACGGTGCTGTGGCGACGCGGCGCGAGGACGAAACCGCGGCAGCGTAGGGCATTGGGAAGAGGGATTAGGATTTGTGGTTTTGTGTGGTGAATGGTAGTAGAAGTGAAAATAAATTAGGGTAAGTTTTGATTCAAAAATGTCATTAATATCAATTAATCAAATTTTGAATTTGAAAAAATAATTTAAAATTAATCATTATTAATTAAGTTGTTCAATTCTTGACTGGTGGACACTTGGCTCCCTATATTTTTTCTATATTTTATATTTATACTTACATTTTACGTTATTGTATTCGTCATCTTTTTTCTCTCTCTTTTTTTTTTATAGTCTTGTTGCTTCTTCTTCTTCGTTTCCTCTCCTCTTCCTTTTTTCTCATTTTTCTCTTTTATTTTCATGGTCGTTATCACTACCATACCATCACTTCCATCTCATCCTCCTCTCTTTTTTTTTTTATTTGAAGTTCATCGATCTCCTCAAAATTTCCTTCTTCTCTTCTTCTTCTTCCATTATCATTATTATCATCGTCATTATCGTTATTGTTATTGTCATTATTGTCATCTTCTTCTTTTTATACATATAACAGTTTAAAACAAGTTTAGACCAAAAGTAAATTTTATTTAAATCTAAAATGCACTAAAATTAAATCTAGAATGCATCGAAATTACTTAAGATGATGATACACAAACAAACTCAGTTCAAAACAAAGACAGACCAAATACAGCTTATTTAAATCCAGCATGCACCGAAATTAGTTAATAACAACGGCACACAAATAAACTCAGTTTAAAACAAACACAGACCAAAAGTGTACCTTATTTAAACCCAGAATATATCGAAATTATTTTCTAATAAATTTTACATAACTCAAAACTCCTCCTCCTTCTTCATTATCATCATCATCTTCATCTTTTCTTATTAATCTTCTCCTTTTTATTTTACCTTCTCATTATTTTTTTTGTTTTACTCTTTTAACAAGAATAAAAAACAAAAAAAAATCAAACAAAGAATAAAAAGAAACACATGACAATTAGAAGGAAACATGTGAAAAAGGAGGAGGAACGTTCATGTTAGTTGGAGCATGTACCACATTCTCACTAATGAAATTGATTTTTGTTGGGTTTGGACCATCTTAATTAGACTTAGTTGTCAAAAAAAATTTGGATAAAATGTGTATTCATGCTTTCACTAATAAAATTAGTTTTTCTTAGATTTAAACTAATTTAATTAGACTTAGTTGCCAAAAAAATTTGCACATCAACATAACTATTCTTGTTATTTATAGTTTTAAAATAACAATTGTGTGCAACAATCAATGTTAAAATTTGTTAATTTAAATTATGATCTTTTTTGTTAGTTTCATAATTAGTGGTCAGAATCCAAATCCAAGAAACAGAGTGTTTTATAATTTTTTTGCAAATTTGGGTTGGTTCGTTATCTAGTAATCTGAGAGCAAAATTTATTTTTTTATTTTGTGAGTATCAATTTTTAAAAATACATTAAAGATTCTTTTAAATTGGCCAAAATAACAAAAAAAATCTGAAAAGAAAAATGAATAACTCTGCAAATAAAAAAATTACATGTTACTTATGAGAACTTAATCAAAGTTTATTCAAAGAAAATATAGTAAGTTCCCTTGAATGATTTAGTCAACAAAAAAAAAACTTTTTTAGGATTTATAAAAAAAAAAAACTGTTTATAATGGATTTTAATATGTTTATAGATCAGAAATTTTTAGTATGGATAACCTTATAAATATTAATGACATTGAACCAAAAATTTTTTATAATTGATTCACAAATGCTGTGCACATAGCGCGGATTTTACACTTGTTTTATTAAACGTGACCCAAAAATATTGTTAAAAAATCCATTAATTAATTAATAATCAAATTACGTATATATTAAAATATAAAATATATATTAAAAATAAATTAAATAATATATATATTTATCTTCAAATACATTGTTATTGAAATTTAATAACTCATAAGGAGTTATTATATCGAATTTAAATTATTCTTAGGCAACTATTTAGTTGGCATATTCATTAATTCATCCTCCTTTAACTCTGCACTTTTCTACTACTACTAAGAAACAGTCTGTTGGAGCATCATAATGAATGAAGAAAGTTTGTGTATTTCTTTACACCTTTACAAGACAATAATAAAGAAATATGCAGCGCACTGCATGTCACACCGATAAAGGTTTCCTTAGGGTGGCCTATTAATATTTGATTATATTCTTTTCTCCATTTATTTTTCATGTTTTAAATAACTTTTGTCATTTTTCCACTCCCACATTCGATTCATGCAGCATTCACATTCTTCTACCTATAGTAAATAATGATGCACAAATTCATGTTTATAAAACTCTTAATGAAAGAGATATAGGATACAATATCAATGTGATAATGTAGCATAGATGCATATCTTCGTCTCAGTGAGTTGAGCATTATGTTATGCTTGCTGGTAATTAATCAAGCACATATAAAAAAGTTGAAATGAAACAATAATAAAAAATAAAAAACCTCGATATTGATTATGTGATAACACTTCTTCTTAGTATAAAGATCCGTAAATTTAAAAAATGAAACTTTTTTTTATTATCTATAGTATCTTCTAACTCGACAAGTCAAAAATTAATCTATAGCGAATCTGAATTGAATTGTGAACATTATGTTATACCTGCTCCTAATTAATCAAGCACATATATAAAAATTGAAATAAAACAATAATAAAAAATAAAAAATAAAAAAATCTCGATGTTGATTCTGTGATAACACTATTTTTTAGTATAAAGATCCATAAATCTTGAAAATGAATCTTTTTTTTTTTTGGTTTACAGTATCTCTCAACCTGAATTTTATTTAAGGGTTTATTGTTGGTCAATAAATTATTATATGCATAAGATAAGATTCAAACCCGGCACTTATTTAAATGAACGAATGAACTAACCACTTGACCTATTCAAATTAATTTGAGAGTGAACCTTTATCTCGAACAATATTGTAGTGGTGCTGAAAAAATAATTACTGGGCTAGAGAAAAGAAAAAAAAAAGGCAATATGGGCCTAAAAGCTGAAATGTTATTAGTTTAACCAAGCATTTCAGAAAATGCAGAAGTATACACTATGATCGATGCAGAATACTCTGTTATTCTTTTTTTTTTTTTTTAAATCCCAATTGAATCCTATAATATTTCATCTATCTCTTGCATTCAGTGCTGGCTTCTAAGTCCTCCTAAGAATTAAGTTACTAAGCTATATTAAGATTTTAGCAAGGAAAAAAGGGTGTGTTTGGTGGGTGGCAATTGGATTATTCAGCAGGTTGCACCAAAACTATGACCTTTTTCTTCTCTTTCTTGGTGAACAAAAGTTTATACCTTCTTTGTTGTTATATATAGAAAACAAAACTGTGAGTGGCCACTGCGCGTGCATGGCTACTGAAAAAAAAGTTTAACTTGTCCCTCCACTTTGACAATAATAATTGAAGGGGCTTTATAGGGTGATTCTCTCTTTAAATCACTGAAATTTTGGCTTCAATACACAAATGCCAAGGGAAAGCAGCATTAGAATATTCTACTCTCTTGAAAAGAAACAGCAACTTTCATTGACTATTAGACTTGGACTGCTAAAACATCTGAGTGTGGTATCATACATCTATAACCATAAACAATTATATATTCATGCTTCTGTTTTTCTTTCTTTACAGAAAGCAAATTTCAAGAATGGACCTAAGGGTAAATGCAAAATGAGAACATTGCTTATGGACATTGATAAATATAATTTAGTATTAAAGGAAGTGTGAAATTTATATAAAATTACATACTAATTTTTGCCAAGATACTAATAGTTATGTTCTTAAAGCTGATTCCGAGCTTCCAGATTTTCACTCCGAGCTTGTTCCTCAAGGAAGATACACCTCGGCGTGAGAACGAACAACAATGGAGGAGATACCTGCAAAAGACACTCTGATACCTAAGTCAGTTTTTTGTGTGTATTACTTAGGAAAAATGCGTATTTCATTTAACTCAGACGAGTTCTCTTTTTTTCTTTTATACTAGTAATACTAGTAATCCGAGGCTTAAAATCTGTCTGTTACCGAATTATAGTGGTAACGTATAAGGATCATAACACTTTGATTTGCTTAATGTGGTTTTAATTACCGATCTATAACGTATAAGCCAAGCTTTTCATAACCGATTTATAACTGTTATATCAAGTTATAATTTATAAATCACTCTCACTTAAACATGAAGTACATTCACCTCTCTAGAAAGAAAGCATGTATCTCATCGCATTTTCACATTATTATATGATGATGGTGAAGTATGTATAATCATTTATAGATCCAAAAATTTGTCACAAATGGCCGGAATGGAAATATGTAACACAAAGTTATCGCATTAACATACTCGGGAATCATGTGGGAGAAATCAAATGAGTATGAAATCACTTGTCATTCCCTGGCACAATTTCCAACAATTACAACATAATATTCAAGATCATGCAATATTCCAAAATTACTTCCCTAGCTACTAATTATATATACATGCTCATCTAAAGAAAATAGCAAATCATGAATGAATTGTTTTGATCTAAAAAGGCATATCTTGTTAACAGAGACAATAATCAAACTTTTCATGAATACCGCGTGCAATGAGCTATGTCATTGTGCAAGATGGACTGAGGAAATCCATCAAGCAAGCAAAAAACTGGTGGAATGGTTTGTGTCCTGAGATCACCATAAGCATTCCAACAGAAAGGATCAACAACCATATCTCCTTGATCAGGAAGAAGCTCAATATCTGAGAGGGTTAAGTTGGTGCATGGAACACTGTCACTGCATGCAAATCTCATAGGAGGGCTCCTTATATCATATGTTCCCTTTATGTTTCTGTATAGAATGTCTGATACAACCACTGCAGAGGTTTTGTTTCTGCACACTTCACCCTCTTTGAGGCAATAGAATTGGTCTATTATCATGGGGTTTCTAACATTATACATATGAATGTTGCTGAATGTTATTCCTGATACATATCCTGATCCACCTTGCCATGTCTTGATCCTAACTCCATTGTCTGTCATCTGAATAACTGAGTCTCTCACCTTAATGTTTGAAACACATGCTCTAGAGTTGTACTTTCCCAAGCTACCAATGCTGAACAATTTAACAATATAACAATAGTATTAGTTAGAGAATATATGCATAAAGTTAAAACTCTTATTAGTTACCTGATTCCATGACCAGGACCACATGTAATGTTCTTTATATCAACATCATAGCAACCGGTTCCAATGGACACACAATCATCACCTGTAATAATGTAACATGTAATGTTATTAGTATATCCCTTAGATGAGGAAAAGACAGGGGATTTGATCTCTTCTTAGTTGTTACTAACCATTAGAAATCACAGTATTATATATTTTGACATCAGTGCTGTTTTCTATGTGAATTCCATCAGTGTTGGGGCTTAGTCTTGGAGCTTTTATATGGATAGATTCAATGTGGACACTTCTGCATGCATCAAATCTTAAATGAATCTGGGGGCTGTCCCTGACCCTAAGTTCTTGCACAGTCAAGTTGGAACCCATAAAAAAATTTATGGCCTGCATCAACCATGAAGAATATTATAAGGTGTTGTCTACAGTATCGAAATGTAAGTTGTCCAAATTGCCATAACAAACTTGGTAAGCTGTGCAAATTGTAAGATGTAAAACTCAACATTAACAGTTTATCCCCCAAACTGATATATCAGACAAATTTCAGCAATTTTGGTATGAAATTCCAAGGCACGAGAGAATTGGCCTAATAATAATGCAGATACACAAAATCCAAGATGAGTGTAGTGAGAGAGAATCTACCATTGGGCTATCACAAGGTCCAGGAGCAGTTGTTCCATTTGGTCCCTGTGGAATTTTTATCTAAGGGGTCAAGTGGATATTTAATTTGAAGCAGCAAAATTGATCACATTTTCCAACATAAAAAGGAAAACAAAAAAAATGAATAAATCATCAGTACCCTGTGAGGCTTACAAGGAAGTTCCCACCATTTATCTCCTCTTCCATCTATTAAACCACCTCCTTCAAGTGACATTCCATTAATTCTATAAAACACCAGCCATAGACGCTTAGTATTGTTCTTTGGCCAAGAATCAGGTCCATCTGGTGGCATTATAGTTCCATCCACCTAATCCATGTACATCAATCTCATTTTCAATCATTCCAAATACAATCTCTAATTCAATTTTCAAACTCTATTACACTGACCAATCAAATGAATTCCTAGATTTACCTCAAACTAAAGCATTAAGAGGTGTAAAGTAAGCATGCATTACCTTCAATACTAAGTAACCATGGCAAGGACCAGTGAAAATAGTGGGCTGAATGAGGAAGGAGAAACCTTTGGGAACAATAATAACATTAAATTCTGATTCACTTTCACAGGCAGTGTCCCATGCCATCTTGAATGACTCTGTATCATCTGTTATTCCATCTCCAATGGCTCCAAATTTTGTTACATCAAAAGTTCTAGATGATTTATGAGAATGTGAATGTCTCTGTCTTTTATGGGAATGATGTCTAGCTTGGATTGAAAGAATTAAGGAAAGGAAAAACATGCACAACACTAGTGCTGAAATGTGACAGTACTTCATTCTCAACATTTTCAACCAGGAATTGACAAGAACATGAACTAGAAATTTTCACAGCCAACTACTAAAGAGACTCTAATTATGACTAATTAGGCAGCACTAGTGTCTCTAGCTTCTGAGCACTACTACTAAAACTAACACAAAAAGTTTGCAACAAGTTTTCAACCAAGTTTGGGCCTTGAAGTGCATGCAGATTCAGAGAGACATTGTTACTATATATAATAAAAATTGATAGTGGAAGGTCTGCTAAAAGTTGTTTCATCTCAAGGCATGAATTATTTTAATGGCTGTGGGAGTGAGGAAACGACAAACAACCTCATAAGGCAAAAAGAGAATTGAGAATGTGCATTCTGCAAATAACTTTATCTGCAAAGAGAGCCTAATCGGAATAACGAGAAATCAGCTTAGTGGGTTAGTCGTTATGCCTCCCATGTTCTTCCCATAACTGCCACTCTTTTGTTTCCTTTTTTATGGTCCTAGATTTTGATATACACGACCACAACTATATAGTAAAAGATACAACTAGTTTAAGAATACATTACATTACCTATGATTTATGTTGAGCTCTTGTCAAGAATTCTATGCATCAGACACAAGAAGCACAACTCCAGAGATCTAGTTAATGTGCATATATTGCGCTAATCTCTGTAATGTGGCATGTTGCTTCCTATGATGATGGCCAAAAACCCTTTTTTAACACGTTACAGAAGTGATTGATTGGTGCACAGCTCAAACAAAAGGTTTCAGAAAAGTCAAATATGAAATCGACTCACTTTTCCTTTTTCCCTACAACTAATTGATTTGGTATTGTGAAGTTGAAAAATGAATAATGCTTCAGTGCCTTCTACCTTTGAATAACGATAATGTCACATCACCAAGTCAGTACAACCAAGTTGATTCAATATTTTTTTAGTACAATATTAAAGAGAGAGGAGACACCTAAAAAGAAGAATGAAAAAAATACTTCGTTGAATTTATTTACAAAAATAATTTATTTACCTAACATGTCTCCTTCACTTCATTTTAAAAAAACAAAAAACAAAAAACATACAATGCATATCTTCTCTTTCACTAATGTTTGTTTTGCACTTATTGAGAGTTGTCAAGTAAATTGCTATAGCTTTCTTTGGGCACCTAAATTGGCGCCACTATTTATGGTCATGGCCTCTAGATTCATAATGATGCTGAAAGCCAATGATGACGCTTCAGCATCCTTGTCTATAACTGTTACTAGTTACTACTTTATAGCATAGGCCTTTTTGACTTGGTGGGTTCATTTTGTAAATTAATTTTATCGCAATTATTCCACACATTTCGGCTACCGAATGGCCAATTCTCCATTGTTCTGAGATACTACCACATTCAGTGAATCTAAATTTCAAAAACAAGTGTAACTAATGTATAAACTGCATTACAAAAAACCAACTCCTTGATGAAAAGCCTCAAGTTCGAATGATAAGACTGAATCAACTGCTCCTTTTTATTTGAGCCAGATTAGTCAGAAAAGATAAGTGGATGAGGTAACGTGACTATTTTGTCCTATCCGGATATATAACAACCCTAAATGCATTATTGATCTCGTTAGTTCCCAGTGTTAGAATTTGTCGGTGCGATATTAATTAATGTACGAAACACACTGCGTGCTGCGTGTAACTACTTGAAGATTTTATTAGAATTTAGTTTTAAGACATGTGACCTTTTAGTGGATCTTATCTTTTAAAGCCACAATTCAAAGCCCTGACCTGGTACTGGGCTTGATACGTGATAAACAGAAACGTAAGATTTCAACATAGTGCTTGCATGGAAGGACTCTTAATAACATCATATTAGTAGTTCTTTTATTCACGGTATCATTTCTTTCCAATTATTCTTTTTCTTTTACAAATATTAATCGCCGAAAACCCTTACCATCTATACCAAGAAATCCATAAAGTAAAGCAAATACAATACCCTTCCTAATTAAGAGGGCTTTTCACCTCGGTGGAAAGGTCGTAAAGCTCACTAATTTCTTCAACAGTTTAGTATCCTTTTAAGTACTTTTTCTTTTTCTTTTTCTTATGGCCCCTTGCCGAAAGTACTACACCCTCCAACCGCTACAATTTAGACATCCTATTAGGGAGGCCTTAGCCCTTTACATCGTGTTCTCATTGACCCTTGAGCTTTTATTCCATTCAACGGTCAAAAATAATACTTGCAACTAACTAGCTGCAGCAATTTAATGAAACCAAAAATGCTTTTTACTGACCCAGGACAGGTAAACCAAAATTGCTGTTTTACTTTTTACCCCTTACCATGCAAGCCAGTCTTCTGAATAGGTACTCCTATTCCCATTCCTCCCAGCAACTACTAATGTTGAGCATTCAGGACTTGGCAACAGCATTGAAAGGGAATATGACAGTAACAGTTTCTTGCAAGTAAGGGAATCCTACACGCCACAAAAATTCCCCATAATGATAATCGAAAAATCACCTTTAAGATATGAGAAGAATCCCCCTTGCTGGACCAGTTTAGTAGTGATCAAGTATATATCACTTCATTAAATAATGGTATTAGTTACTAATACAATCTGTTAACTTTTTGGTAAAGGAACCCATCAAATCCTACAAAGGAATCAAGCTGAATCTCTTCTACAACAGCTTTCTACAGGCAGGGACAAAAATAACAAATTTGGAATGTGGAGGGGTTTCTGGTCGGGAGGGTTGAGGAAGAGGGGGCTAAAAATTAACAGAAAGAAAACATATAATAACCACCTGAAACAGACTTAGATACACTTCAGGAAGGAAGAGGGCGATATACCATTAACTACACATAAAACTGCACTAAGAACTAAAGGAGGCACACTGCTTTCTTGCATGAGGAGGAATCAGCTTCACCAGCATCTCCACAGGCACTCCCTTCAGCTCTGTATCAGATAACCGGTATAGTCATTATACAAGAGGTTCATGACAGAGAATCATAACATAATATATAAATAGAAATTAGCTCTTTACCACTTGGTTTGAAGTTGAACAATGGAGGAAGAAAGCGTCCATTTGGTAGGCGGGTATTCGGATCGCGCAGTTCATCAAAGAATGGATGGACAAGAGCCTCCAACTATATTGTATAAAGAAAAAGAATAATTTAAGATCATGTTTGATTATAAATCAGGGAATGGCCAACAGCATCATCAGAAGTTTTGCATGTTAAAAATGTACCAACAAAATTATTCGAAACTAAGTACAATATGAACACATCCATGATAATTGGCTTTCCACGGATTTGATATAAGCTGTTGGCATATTTCAATAAAACTATATACTCACAGCTGTGCTTCGAAGATTTGGAGAGTACTGCAGTAGTCTTGCAACAAGATCCACAGCTTCAGGCGGCATCCGCTTGTGAAAGATCTGTTGAACAAGGAACATATATGAATAAATATTACTATCCCAACATTTTGTATAAGCAGAGAGGAAAATATGATTAAAATACCTTGTGCCATGGATGAGCTTTGATTTGAGGGAATTTAAATTCTGTGTAATTAGGATTCATACACTTGATTTCTTCCCTTGTTGGCGTACCTAAAACCTGAAAACAAATGAATGCCATGGATGTTCAGAAATAATGAAGAAAAATGGCATCACGCAAGACCAAAATAAAAATAAATATGAAAAGTCACGTTTATTAATATATACAAGCTAGTTACAAAGTAAGCTTAGCTACTGTATTCAGTGAATGATTGTGCAGATTAAGGATCACCAAGCAAAGACAAAAACAGCACTAATCAGAATGCCCAGATTTCCTGTTTAAATCACTATTATTTGGAAAATATCTTACCTTGATAATTTCCACAAGTTGGTCTACTCCACTCTCACCCGGAAAGAGAGGCTGAAAGGGGTAGAAATTCATTCTTAGTCTCTACACATCTGAATTCTAAACTTGAAAGAATTAAGCATACTTAAATGAAGCTACCTGGCCAAGTAATAGTTCGCCAAGTACACAACCACCTGACCAGATGTCAATGGCAGTGGTGTATTCAGTTGCCCCAAATATGAGCTCAGGAGCTCTGTAGTACCTAGAACAGATGTAAGATATGTTTGGTTCACCTTTTACCTGCAAGACGTATGCACAATCTAGTTATAATAGAACATTATCATTCAAAACAAACATTAGGAACTACGGGTTAGAGAATAAACTAACCAAAATTTTAGCACTTCCAAAGTCACATATCTTCAGCTGGTGGGTGTGAGGATTGACCTATTATGAGACAAGCAACACACAATAAATTAATCCAGCATGTATAAGACAGATTATATGATGAGAAATCAAATAAACAAGTTTCTATAAGAATATACCAGTAAATTTTGAGGTTTTATGTCCCTGTGACATACTCCAATGCTGTTGTGAAGATAAGCAAGTGCTCTAAATATCTACAACATAAGAAAGAGTAGAGATTAATGCACACCAACAAAGTGACAAATAGGGTGGGTTTAAGATCACAATCACAGGAAGGGGCAAAAAATAATACATATAAATAATATCAACAAAATAAAACCTGATAAGAATATAGTTTGACATATATCAATGGCATCCTTTGATTCATTTTGTTGTAGTGTCTGATCACCCTATTGACAGTCTCGGGAACATACTCCAGTACCAAGTTAAGATAGAGCTCATCTTTCTCAGTCGTTGAGAAGAAGCAATGCTTCAAAGAGACGACATTAGGGTGGTCAAGAAGGCGCATTGTTTGCAATTCCCGGTTCTTGTATCTCTTGTCCTGAAGAACCTTCTTTATAGCCACAGTTTCACCAGTCTCCAAGCACTTCGCCTGAAACAAAACACAGAAAATAAGCATCACCCTATAACAAAGCTTCAAAATAACCTATTCCCCCCAATCAAAATATGGTAACCGAACGAACCTGGAAAACCACACCAAAAGACCCATGTCCAACAACACGCTCAGCCATATAGCTTATTGTCTACAATCACAAAAGCAACCATGAAATTTTAGTACAAAATCCAATGAGCATATATCTGTGGAAATTGAAATTAACACACAAATGAAATAAAATCAGGCACAGACCTGCTTGGGCTGACCATTTTTACCACCAATGGTAGTGACAATTATGTGTCCCGTTTCAGTGCCATTTCCATCTACCACAGCAGTTTCCATTTCCTGCAAAATTTTGACACAAATTAATTGCATATTCAACCAATACTTGTTCTAGTTTGCAGGTAAAGGTAAAGATGAAAGTTTATATATCTATTTTCTTTACCCTGTCATCCCTGATCTTCATGTCATTCATCTCATCAGGTAATCTTTCAACAGCAACTGAACTTCCGTTCATATCTTTTACTCCAGAAGCAGGTACTACACCCGCTGATGCCATCAACAACTCAGAAAACGGTGATCAAAATAGATATATATTTTTTAAAATTCCTTAATTATACTTTTTGCTAGTTCAACAACTTCAAAGAACAACAGGTAAAAAGATTTGAGCCCTAAAACCTGTCAAACACAAAACAACAAAAAAAGGATCAAATCAAATGTCTACAACTAAAACCAAACCCTAAATTATACACATAAAAAAGAAAAGCATAGATTTCCTTAGTTTCTGAACTCAGAGTACCGAAAAAGCATAAACAAATCGTGTAAGTTAGCACAGGTAAACTAGCACCAAAGTAGAATTAAATAGCAGTGCAATCAAAGAGCAACAACAATAATTAATAATTAATTATGCAAACTAACAGATAGTATGATGAGAAAAAACAAGATCCAGGAATTGAGAAAGTGTGAAGAGAAAGCAACTGACCTGCGTGATGGTGTGTAGTGGAAGATGGATCTAAGGGAGAAAGAAGGGGAAGTGGGAGGCCTGTGGAGGAAGAGACAAATGGAAGTGAAAGGAAGAAGTGATGCAGAGAATGAGAGAACAAGAGAGAAGAGGATAAGGACAAATGGGAAAATTAATAATGGAGGATGGATGGATGGATGGTTGTATTTGTTTGGTGGAGAGAGAGTGTGTGTGTGTGTGAGAGAGAGAGAGAGAGAGTCAACAAATAAAACTACTATTTACAAAGCTCTCAAACAACTATGTTTCTCTTTCCTTTCTTTTCTTTCCCTTCTGCTTTTCCAATCAATCAATCATTTCACTCACTCTCTTCCTTCTTTACTCTCTTTCTTTAACCTTTTTGACCATTCAACCCTTATCAAACCTTTATCTTTTTTTATTCTCCCAATATTTCTCACTTTCTTTCATGGAGTAATTGTGTTCACACTCCTGACCCTGATCCTTTTTGTTTTTGATATTAGAGTGGTAATGACATTTTTAAAAATGTAAATTTTTGGAGTGTTATTTTTAAATATAAAATTATTTAATTAGAGAAATAAAAATTAAATGGTTTGATTTATAAAAATATAAAAATTAAACTATTTAATTTATAAAAAATATAAAAATTAAATTATTTAATTATGTTAAAAAAATTAAAAAATGTAAGATATAAAAATCAGATCTTTTAATTTATATATTTTTTATAATTTTAAAAAATATTAAAAATTACAATCTTAAAATATATCACCATTTTTATTTATATACCCAAAAAAAAGAACTGAACTCTAACAACTTAATTATTATTCTTATTATTAATGTATTTTTTCTTTATTTCTTTAATTTTTTGTTGCAAATTATTTTTATATTGAAATAAAAAGAGTATTTTTTTTTGAGATTATAAACAGTAAATATGTTAATTTTAGATGTAAATTTTGAATGTAAAAATCAAAATATCTGATTTTTAAAAATAAAAATTAGATCATTTAATTTGTAAACTTCAAAAAAAAATAATCACTATAAAATAACATACTCTCTAATTTAATATAAAAATATTTTTAAAAACTTCGTTGTAAAGTAATCAGATCAACCGATTACACATCTCCATACCACAGAAAAAAAATACTAACATCGTCAACATAATTAAATTGCACACTATTCTTGTCCATTGTAAAAAAGATTTAGCCACTATGTAAAAATATATAACCTACTTTCACATTATTGCATTTTATAACTGACTCATTTTTATTATGATCAAACCATTATAAATATCTAATTTAGTTTTAATATACTGTTTATTTAAAAAAAAAACTTATATCAATTTTCAATTACGTTTTATTATACTAGTACAGTAATTTGACTTAATTATTTATATTATTTTATACATTTCAAGTATAGAAATATAATATTTTTTATAAAATCTATATTGATAGCAGAAAATCATGGAATATATGAGTTAATACCTAAAATAATCCTAAAATTTGACTACTAACTCAATTTGATTCTTTAATTTTCATTTGACTTAATTTATACTTGAAATTTTAAGACGTAACTCAGATTGGCCCTTTCATTCAACTCCATCACCGGAGTAATGACGTGGCACTCAAACCTCACCATATATCTCTTCTTTTTTCTCTTACCATAGTCATCACCACCTCCCATCTATCAACACTCTCTCCCTCAATAAACAACAACATTCACAATCCACCAACACCCACACATTTTCACCGCTATAGCTTTAAAGAGCATAACGCCTACACTCACCATTTCTTCATGACTGCAGGCAGACAACAAACCAATGAATGTGACATTGTTAGGGGTAACACCATGAACCACCATT
Source organism: Arachis hypogaea (assembly GCF_003086295.3). Taxonomy (NCBI): domain Eukaryota; kingdom Viridiplantae; phylum Streptophyta; class Magnoliopsida; order Fabales; family Fabaceae; genus Arachis; species Arachis hypogaea. Next base: position 13,747,873 of record NC_092051.1, read on the forward strand.
TGTGAAAAAAGCTACAATGCTTGCTTACCGTAACCATTCATCGCTATGCCACAAGCACCCCAAGAAATAACATCTTTATGTACAATAATGTTGAAAATCTTAAACCTCATTTTCATGTAACCACACTTAGTATAGAGGTTGAGCAATACATTCCCAATGTTAACATCAATCACAAGGTCACACCACCCATTGTCCCAAATTCGAAGCACTCTCACCCATTGCAACCAGGGACGGATCTATATGTAACTGTGTGTGGGCAATTGCCCCCATTGAACTTTTAAAAAACCAATAACAAATATATATGTGTAAATAATTGCCCCCATTATAATAATTTATTTGCCCCATACTTAAAAAAAAATTATGTGTAAGAAACATTTATATTATTAAATATTAATACAATAATAAAAATTATTGTATTATATAAATTCAAAACAAATATTAATAATAATTAATAATAATATAATTATTTAATTACCTAAAATCAAACTTAACTTTTTAAATATAAATGAGATTATTAATATTTAATATTTTTTATAATATATATCATTTATTTACTTTTTATTGTTTTGTTTATACATACATATAATATTGTTCTCGTTAAATAAAGCTTTTACTATGATATTATAAAATGTCAATTTCGCTATTAAATATCGAAAAATTATTTGAATATTTGTTTAATATAAAAAATATATTATCTTATCTATACCTACATATAAAAATAATTGTAGTTGTTTGCTTTAAATTTTTATTTTTTTTTTCACAAATTTTTGTCCCTCTTGCATAATTTTAAAAAAAAATTCAAACACTAAAATAAAAAATAATAAAAAATTTAAATTAATTCATTCGAATTATATTTTTTATAAATTTTTTTAGCTATTGAGTTATAATTTTTTTTGTATCATATGATTATATAATCAATATAAATATGATTTGACGGATATTAGATGCTTGACTAGGCGTTAGTATTAATAATAAATGTATTACTCATGCAATATTATCGAAATATTGAAATGAAAAAAATAGTTTCAAATTACTATACTTGTAGATATATTAATTATATTTATTTATTAAAAACTTGACTAACTGATATACTCTAAGATTTAAATATCTAAATATATTAATATTAATATTTTTATATTATTTTGCTATATTATTTTGCCCTCACTTCTAAAATTTTCTGGATCCGTCACTGATTGCAACCATCTTCGTGTTCCTATTAAAAGGAATTTAAAGTGTGATGATGTGTTTCTTTTTCTTTTTCTATTTCTCGTCAATTTGTTAATATTAGTAATTGTTAATGTTGTTTGTTGGAGAGGAAAGATAGTAATGGTGACGGTGAGAAAGGAAAGAATCAGATAATAGAAAGTCCCTTCATAAGTTGCAGTGAAAATGTGTGAGTGTTGGTGAATTGTGAATGTTGTTGTTTATTGGGAGAGGGAGGATGTTCTTAGAGGGGAGGTGGTGATGGCTATGCTAAGAGGAAAAAAGAAAGGCATGTGATAAAATTTTGGTGCCACGTCATCACTCCGGTAACGGAGTTGGACGAAAGGGCCAATCTAAACCACATCTTAAAATTTTAGGATATAAATTGAGTCAATTAAAAATTAGATGATTAAATTGAATCGATGGTCAAATTTTGGGGGTCATTATGAGTATTAACTCTGAAATATACACTAGCTATTGGGTGACTGGTTACACTTAACAAGCTGCATAGTTATTAGTTATGACTTATAGTTTAGGTAGAATGTCTTAACATTTTTGAAGAATAAAATTAGGATAAAATATACAAAACTTGAAATAAACTCAATGATGAGTTCATTTATTAACTAAATTAAAATGTATATGAGCCAAACCTAATTATTATTTATTTATTTTTTCTTTTATGGGGAGGAGAGGACTCTGAATATAAAGGCGTAGGTATGATATTTTGTGGCATTAATAAACTATCACCTACTTGAGTAATAACAAAAGATTCTTTTCAATGACATGTGACCTTCCATCATTAATGCATGATGAATATATAATTTATGGTTTATTTATTATTTTTGAAAAAACTTTATATCATATCGCTCAAATACTCGGGCAAAATCAAACTATATATTACTTAAATCGACTTTATAATTGTGAAAAAACATAAAGATAATGATTAAATGAATATTATCTGAAGAATTAAAGAAATGCTAATGGTATAATTAAAATTGATGCCTTTCTTTTTTCATTAGAAAATCAAAAGGTTCCTGCGGTTTGACCCAGATGCTGCACCTTGTTTATATCTCGATTTTCGGTGCTCCAACACAGCTAAGTTTGTCCCCGGGCTGCCCCTCAGATTGAAAGCTTTTTAAGTTTGAATGCTAATCATTACTCGATGCTCCAAGTTGGTTGCACATTGTTTATGGAGCAGCATATATTTGTTTGTTTTTTTCTTCTTTCCTTCTTCATCCTGTGACTAATTGACCCAATTATTTGGTGGGTTTAGACAAGATAAAAACAGTTTAGTCACAAATAATGCATGTCAAATTAGTATTTTATGGTCAGATTGTAGTCATTATACTTATATTTTAATAATTGTCATCACAAGAGAGGTTGCAGGGAGGAAGATGCCATTGTCCCATGCCATCTCTTCAATCAGGGGACAAAACAAATTATTTAATCCAGTAATTGCTACTATATTACTTGATCAGGTTGGATAAGCATCCCACAACATTAATTTAATACTCGATTTACCATCATCCATCAATTCCCTGACACGCAACTAAGGACAGAGCTGGCAAATTTATTCCTTGCCCCATCCTAAGCAGTGTTTTTTTTTTCCTATCCATAGGTACTATGCTAGTAGTCTTATGGTGACATTACATATTTTTTGGTGATAGTACTATGCTAGTAGTCTAGTACTACGAATCTACATTCTTATTAAAAAGTTTTGGGTCAACCTATTAAGATGCTGATTAGGACCTTTTCTAGTTTTCTTGGGCCAGGAGTTAGGGCCTTTGATTGGTTTTGTGTGAGGGCTTGGATGGCTCAACCAAATCTATAGACTTCACTTGTCCAAACTCAACAATATAATATCACGAGATGAGTTTTAGGCTCATGGATTTCAATATTTCGTTATGGAAAAATATAGGATACTAACATATTATCTGTCAACTTCTGCCAACTCTTATTTATAATTGTATTTCATGGAAGTGTGTTCGTGGATGTGTCTAATAATTAATATATTTTAAATACATATAAAAGAGACACATCCAGAAAATATATCTATAAAGACACTTTTATTAAACACAACTATAAAAAAAACATTTTTATTAGAGACATCCACGAACACACTTCTATAAAACACAATTATAAATAAGAGTTGGCATGTTGGTAACGTAGCGGAACCGTTTCGTTATTACTTTTGACAAAAAGACACCATCAAACAGGTTTTTTGTTGACTACATGATAAAGTTGTTACTTGTTAGTAGTAAATGGAGGACATTAATTTTGACTTAGGGTGTGTTTGATTTTGCATTGTAGAAGAGAAAAATACGCTCGAGTCTCTTAAACGTTTTATTTTTATATTTGTTAATTTTTTTATCATCTGAATGTAAAAGTGATTTCTACCATTAAACCCATGTTTATTAAGAACTACAAATTCTAGTTTTTGCATTTATTTTTGTAAGTTAGAGTAAAATTTATTTTTTATGTATTAATTATATCTTTTATTATTCATATATTTGTAATTTTTTTATAATATATTTTTTTTAATACTCTCTCATACATATTATTATTTTTTATGAAATTCTTTATATATATATATATGAGTTTTTTTATTATTATTGTTCTTTATGTTTGTATGAAATATTTTTTTTGCTTTGTATTATGATTCCATTAATTTTATTAGAGTGCTAAAGAGTACTAAAAAAATATTAAAATATATTTAAATAATTAAAATAAAATTATAAGATAACATAAAATAATTATTTAAATTCATGTTTTTTTCTATCATTTTTTTTATCTAAAAATGATTTTAAATAATGTAATCCAAACAATGTTTAGTTTACTATAATCCATTTTGAATAAAAATTACTAAACATAAATCACGTTAATACTAACTCACTTTTAATCAAAATCAATTTTGTAAAATCAATTTTATACAAATTTCTATTTACAAATATTAATCCAAATACATATTTAATCTTTTAATTAATATAATTTTAAGTATATGAGCTAAATTGATAGCTAGCACGCATAGTAGTCATTTGTGACATTGTAATTCCTTTAGTGTTGGGAAAAAGTATCATAATAATCTAATTTAACATGTTTAAATAATTTGTTATTATTTGTATGTATTATCTAATTAAAAGATTAATACAACAATATATTTGATAAAATTTATAGATTTATTATTGTTCTGAGGTAATGTTTGAGGAGACTTCTACCATGGTGAAAGAATATCAAGGTCCTTAAAGGACCAGGGTTTTTATGCAATTTTTTTTTTATTTTAGGGTTCATTTGATATTAAATTAATTTAAAATTAAAGTACATTTTTCTACTCATTTGCATATGTGCCACAACACATTTCATTCCTTTGACAGCCAAAAATAACTATTTTATCCTCCACACAAATAAATCTCTATTATATTTAATTTATTCTCTAATTTTTTTTATTTTTTCGACAAAGCCAATTATAAATTAAAATTACATTACATAAGTGAATTATAATTAAAATAACCTTTCATGTATTAGTGACACACAACTTTATAATTTAAATAGTATCTTTCATATAATAATAACACATAATTTATCATAAAAGATATTTTAGTCTCTTAAAATTAATTACAAAAAATTATTTTAGTATTTTAAAAGTTAAGTATAAAAATATTTTTATCTTTTTACTATCATATTAAGTTTTTTTATTTTAATATAATCAAACAATTTTAATTAATTTTATAAGAAAAAATTAGTCTTTTTCATGCTAATTATTAAAAGGATATTTTAGTATTCTAAATATGAATTACAAGAGTTTTTTTCATTTTTATTTTTAGATCATATTCAAACTTTTTAATTTTAAAACAATCAATAATATGAATTAGTCCTATGATGTTTTTTTTTTTTTTTTGAATTAACCTTCAGAGATTGTTTTGTTTTCTTGAACATCAAGTATAAGGGTATTTTAGTCTTTTTTTTAAATTAATACTAAAAGTTTCTTTTTGTTTGAGTTTTAAAAAGAAAACCTTAGTCAATTAAAATAAACTAAAAAAGTATTTTGGTCTTATTAAAATCAAATTTAAATTTTCAATCCCAAATTATTTATTCATGTGAATTATCCAATTATCTAGGATAATAAACATAATAATACCAATATCTTTTTTTTTATTAGTCTTAAAAACATGTATGAATAATATAAGCTGATATTTTTTTGGTAAGAAAACAATAATAAAAGTTATTAACTAAGTTAATTGCATAATAAAAAAATATGGATAATTTTTTAACTAATAAAAAATAAAGTTACTATTTTTTCATGCTATAATTTTACAAAAAAAAAAGGATAATAACTCAACTTTTAGTAAATTACACGTCAAATATTACTATTACATACTAAAAATATATATATATATATATATATATATATATATATTATTAATCATTTTAAAATAAATTAATTTATATTCATACTAAATAATATTTGTTTACAATTATAATTTAAATTCTTGTGTAAAACACGGAAAATGAAATTAGTTTTATATGAAGAATGCATATTTGGCTAATATATTTTTTTATTAATTTTGGAAGGACTAAAATTAAATTATCATCGACATATATATAACCTATTTGTCCTTAATAAGTAATTACTATACTAATTTTAAATCAAAGAAATGTTGAATTTTTTTCATTTTAAATATATTAAAAACAATTAAAAACTTGATTATATTTACTTAACTAATAGTATTATATAAATAATAATTAGAGTAATTAAATAATATTATTGTATTTTTAATTATTTATATTACCCATGATATATATAATTACAAAAATTTATCTATTAATCTGTTTGAATATATATAAATTACATAGTTTGTAAATAAGGATTTCAAATTGAATATTTACTTTCGTTGAAAATTTTGTTGAAAGATTCAAATTAATTATATATTTTTTTGGTACCAATAAAATAAAGCAAAGCAAATGAAATTAATACCAATTTTATTTTATTTTTATCAATATAAAAAATAAAGGAATAACTGATTATTTTGATATATATATATATATATATATTGTTTTTAATAAATTAATTTTATTAAATACATGTGTTATCTCAAAAAATCTATATTTTTTTTATTAAATTTATGCCTTAAAATTATTAGTATAATTGGACCATCTTTTAATTTATTCATTATAATTTTACTAATTTAGAGGTCATTCATGCAATATAAAAAAAATAGTATAAAAAATATTCACAGCCGCAAAAATAGCATATTTTCTCTAATCCTTAAAGAACCATTTTATACTTATTTCACCATAGACAAATCCAATGTTTGAAGGTGGTAGTGAGATATTCAGATTCTTTTGAGTGAAAATTCTGATTTATTTGTCCGAAACGATAGATTATCCAACATCTTTATTTGGATAGGGTACCTACAAGGACTCCTTTATCTAAGGCTGTGTCTGTTTATGAGAATAGGATTAAAATAAGACGTTAAGAACAACACATAAAAAATAGAGATACAGAATTTAGTGTTCTTATATTCTATTTGGTAATAAAATAAAATAGATTATGAAAATCTAATTTATTCTCATATTTTTATTCAAAAAATTTGAGAAAAATATAATAATAAAAAATAATTATAAAAAATTAAGAAGAATAATGAAAATCAGATAGACACAAAATATACTAATTCAGTGCCTCTGAATACAATGTCTTATCTGCTAAATACGATTTTGTATTTTTGTGTCTCTATTTCAGTATTCTGTTCCTATAAACAAATACAACCTAAATTAACAAAAAATTTTAAACAAGCTTAAGTAAATTCGAATGAAAAAAATACTTAAATTTAATAGGATATTTGAACTTGGACATGATTCTAACTAAATTTATGTTAAATTATTTTGTGATTTAATTCATAAAAGTTCAATTTAAAATAAGATAATATTTAAATTTAAAATCAATAATAACATCATACTTTATAGATGTATAATAATAAATTATTTTTTCTTAAAAAAATATAATGTCACTCCTTTTTTGTTTTATTTTTATCTTCCAAAATTATGCTCAATCCTTATTTGCCATATCATTATTTTTTAATATTTTTTGTCATGTCTAAAAAGATTATGGATAATTTAAAAAAAATAAAAAGTTACAATTAAAAAGGAGTGATATTATGAATACGAGAGTGGGATTATCATTTTCTTCTCTTATATATACAAATATATGAAAAAAATATTACTAACTCTTCATATATTTATATCTAGAGAAAAAATAAAAAAATAACTTTTTGTTAGTCAATATTAAATTATTAATCAATTTTAATATTTAAATTTATAATTTAAAATTTAAAATTAAATATTTATGATTTATGACATAAAATTTAAGGTAAATAAAATAATTTATAAAAATTAGCTGATAACTGTAAAAATTAATTATTTAATATTATTTAATAACATTTTAAATATAAAATAAATTATTATCAAATACTTAATTAATTCCGTGTTATAAACACTCATTGATCTTTCATTTAAAACCAGTGACCTTAGCTTGAACCTTCACCGTCTCCCTAAATAATGCACTTCTACTTAACTCAGCAAAATTATGCGTCATATACTCATATTTAGTCATTCATCTTGATAGCATGAACCCGTGATTAACTCACACAGACACACTTCTCCGGTACACTACAGTCTACACTCAAACAGATATTTGGATCTGTTGGCCAAAAAATAAAAGTGAAAAAGAAGGCAACGAGACGCGCGTGACTCCCAACAACCACACGCATTTGTTATAACAGAATCATATTTGCGTCCCTCTCCTTAATAACGAACCACACGCATTCCAAACCACTTCGTAACCGTTTTCGTTCTTCTTTCCACACTTTCTCTATCCCTCTCACAAAGAGTAGCAGCAACCACTAACAAGCTGTAACAACAATGGTTCTCGAGATCAGCATTGAACCCAGCATGATCACCGAGGTCGAGACTTACAACTTCACTTACCGCCATTACCCTTACACCGTTTATGTCGACGACCAACGCATCCTCTGCATTCACACCACCTCTTCCCAAACGCTCTCCAAGTGGCTCACCGACCTTCTCAAGTTCACTCCCAAAAACACCCCGGTCATCGTCGGCCTAACCGCCGAGCACCAATTTACCAGGTGCACCAAGCGCGGTGTCAAAGACCACCGCTACGACTACATTTCCCTCTGTGTTGGCTTTCACTGCCTCCTCTACCCTCTTCCCGAACAAGCTGACTATTACAACGCGAAGCAAAACCCTAAGCCCCTCTGCGACTTCTTCGCCAACCCTAGGGTTATCGCGGTCGGAATGGAGATCGAAAAGGTGAAGGCAAAGCTGGAGAAGCACCACGGGATCGAGCTGAAGAAGGCGTTCGACCTTAGGGCGATGGCGGTAGAAGGGCTAAAAGAGGTAGGGGAGAAGGTGGATCTATGGCGGTACGATCTTGACAAGTTGGCGAAGACAGTACTAGGGAAGCACTTTGACGTGGTGAGACCGGAAAAGAAGCTGGACTGGTTCGATGAAGAAACCTGGTGGTATTTGTACAAAGTGTATACGGATGAGAAGACGATGTTCATCACCATTGATACTTATCTTTGCTACCTCATTGGTTTGGAGCTGCATGGTATGATCCATGGAGATGAAGCCGGTTGCAAGTCCAAGAAGAAGGTTAACAAAAAGAAGAACTCGTGAGGCGCCTTTGATTTCTGAGATTAGTAATGAGGTAATGCATGCATGGTTTGATTAGAGTAGTATATGACCGTAATTCGATCCTTGCTAATGATAGTAGCTTTTACTCTTTCAATTCTTATCTGGATTTGGATATGGATTTTCATCATTTTATGTGATGTAATGATCTAGTAGTGGCTTGAGTGGCGTTAATCATTTTCTTTTCAGTTCTAATGATGCAATGCTTAATGAACAATTCCACTTTAATTTTTCTTCTAGATAATTAAATAATCTTCTTCGACATAACCATCAAGGATCGTCAAAATACAAAGATCAGATAAATAAAACATAGCACTTAACAACAACAAAAAAAAGCTAATAGAATCTCTCCATACAATATGCATGTACTGCATCTATCTTCCACCACCATGCCTGAATGATGTAGCCAACATACCTTGCAACTCCCGTGGAAGAGCATTACTCCAATGATACCATCATTTAATCATATTGATGTTATCTAATGTAACCCCTTTTCTTGCATGAAATCTGCATTCCTTCTTGGTCAAATTTCTTCTCATCATTCCCACCATGTCCACTTCTTATCTTCCCTTTCCGCCCTTTGTTCCCATTCTTTCATTATTTTAACATCCCTTTCACCTTTGATCACAGTACAAATGTTCTGTAATGTGTGCCTCATGCTCATGGTTTTATTATCCTCACAAATTTCTGCTTCCAATTGGCTTTTTCTTTCCTTTTTATCTATTCAACTATTCTCTTATTATCAATAACCACCTTCAAGTCTCCTTACACAACACCAACTTCCTCCAACAAAAACTTAAAACTGTATTGCATTTTAAAGTCCTTCTAGCAGAGCATCACCGTGGAGCCTTCTTAGTAAAGTTTTTATTTTGCAAAAATAATTTATAAAATAAAATATTCACCTTTTCAAAAAAATTTATCATACCAGGCCTATATCTCCCATCAAACTTTCCAGACCTGTCAAAGCTTGATAGAAAATTCCCTACTACATACTTGTTAATAATAGGTCTATGCAGGAAGCAGTGCCACCAAACCCACCTATACTTTTTCTCTGCGCACTTCACCTTCTCAATATCTTTTTTCTCCACTTTATTTACCTCACACCACATATTAACGAGAGCTTTCACTTGTTCCCACACATTCATCCGTGGAATAATTTTTTTTTTCAAAGATTCTAATATTTCTACAATTTCATATCGCCCATATTAGAAAAGAGAACATAATCCACTTTTTCTTCCTTATATATCTAAGAGTTTGTATTTCCCAACATTCAGACTATATTCTACCATCACAAGGTTCCCAAAATACTTTTTTACTATCCAATGCCATCTACTATAATTTAGAGACAAATTGACAACATAAAAATAAATGATTTATCGACTCTTATATGTCTCTCCAAATAGATTCATACTTCCTCTGCTTGTCTTATAATATTTCTTATAACGCTTTCTCTGTTCTATTGGCTAGGATGTAATAGAGTTTGAAGTGATGCTCAACCTTTGGATTTATTAAAAAAGTAATTTTCTCTTCCAGACTCTTTTTCATTGGGTTCTTCTTCGGATGCACCATAATCCTCTAAAAAAAAAAAAGGAGTGAGAACTTTATAAAAAAAAAAAAAAGTGGCATGTACTATAAATTTTTTTTTAACAATAGATGAATATTGAATCTAAAATTTGTCTGACATCTATGTAAATACCAGAACTTGTTGTTTTTGATATTGGAGTCACAATGGTGTTTTTTAAAAATATGGATTGATAGAGTGTTATTCTCAAATGTGAAATCGTTTAATTAGAGAAGTAAAAATCGGATCGTCTAATTTGTTAGAAGTACAAAAATTGGATCGTCCAATTTGTAAAGGTATAAAAATCGGACCGTTCAATTTGTGAGAGTACAGAAATCAAATCGTCCAATTTGAGAGGGATACAGAAATCGGACCGTCTGATTTATGTTAAAAAAATTAAAAAATTTGAGACATATAAATCGGACCGTCCGATTTGTATACCTTTCACAATTTTATAAAATATAAAAAATTATCATGTTTAGATACATCACCTATTTCTATTTCCATAAAAAAAACAGCCTAAATACGATAATTCCGTAAAGTATTTTCTACCATATTTTTCTTTAATGTTAATATATTAATGTAATAAATACAAGAGTATAGCTAATATATACTCTTAAATAACATGTTAAAATTATTATTAATAAAAATAATTTACATAAATTAAATTTTTATTTTAAGAGTAAATACATTAAAAATTAAAGTTAAATTTTTTTAATAGTTTATAAATAATAATTTAATTAATAATTTTAACATGTGGGAGATATATTAATTAAACCTTAAACATATAATATCAGTAGCTTTTTGTTATTTGTGCTATTACACGTAATTATGAATGGATTTTTTATTTTATGTCGCAGAAAAAGTTAAACTAATTTATTTCAAATGTTGTTAGTGGAGTTAGTTAATATCTAATCCTCGAATTGAATTATTATTATTATATATGCTTAGTGGATTTTGGAGGGAATAGAATTTTTTTTTAAAATTATTTTATCAAATGTGTTTTTTATTATTTAACATTTTTTATATTTCTTTAAATTTGACTTAAAAAAACGTATAATAAAAAACCACATTTTACATTAGTAACTAAGAAAAAAATTGAGAAGATTTATTTCTCGCTTTGGATACTGATCTTGCATACTCATTAGTAAATAAATAAAAGAGCCTAGAGTCAACAAACCGAACTTTTTTTTTTTTCGCTGTTTCAATTGCAATTATTCTATGGCAGCATAGTCTTCAATATTTTGTTGAAAGAAATTGATATTTGTACATATAACAAATCAGTGTTTTTTTTTCGCTTTTATATATCCAACCTACTACCATTGAGACGGAAAAGAAAAAAGCTTCCACGTATTCTATTTCTTTTATTTATGGGTATTGCTTAGGGGTGCACATTACCCAACTCGTTCCGAAGATCCGACCCGGTCCTGAACACTTTAGGGGCTAATTTGGTATGATTTTATCGGATTTAGGGCTGGATAAGAGTCTCAAAAATAGACCCGGTCATTATTTCGGATCGGGTCCGGGCCATAGCTCGGGTCACTCAAAGTCGGCCCGGTGGCCTGGTCATCATACACAATTAATATTTTGTGTTATTAGTGATGTATCATGACTATTCTTATGTGGAATTTAAGTATTGTAAACTTTAATATTTTGTGTTATTAGTCATTATAAGACTATAAGTTAATGTTTTATGTTTAGAATGCATAAGACTTTAGACTAATGCATAATATTATGTTATTTGTATTGATTTAAATATTTGATATTATTAGACAATATTAGTATTGATTGTAATTATGTTTTAATATTGATTGTGGTTATGCTTTAATTTTGAAGAAGGGTTGGTTCTTGTTATGTTTTTCTAAGTGAATTTTACCATGTTAAATAATGGTTGGAGTCTTGGAAATTTGGATATTTTTACATGCTAGCTTACAAGAAGGTATCAACGTAATGTAATGTTAACGGCCCGGTTTTCACCCGGTATAATTGTGGCCCGAATGTAAACCCCGGTTAAATTAGTAGATAATTAGTCAATAAATTAGTTTTTAATAAGAAGGATTAGAAATGTGAATATTATATTAAATTAGGGTAGAGCTCATCGAAACGAGAATTTTGATACTAATTTCGAAAAAACGGTCTAAAATTGGACCAAAAAGACCGAACTGATTGAATCGGATCCGAACCGGGCTATCGGTCCAACCGGACCAGCCCTTTTAAGTGAACCCAAGCCCTTCTCTCCCTCATTTGGCTGCAGCAGCGTGAAACGCTTCCAGGGAGGGGAGAAAGCTTCTGTAACCTTACGGTAAATTTCCGATCCCCGTAACTTCTCCGTCCAAGCTCCAATCGCCGTACCATTTGCGGCCACGCGTTCACCGTCTTGAGCTCTGCATTTCTACCGGAACAATTTTACTGGTAACTTGTTTAATCACTCTCAGCCCTCTTTTCACCCAATTTTCGAATTTTTAATGGGAAGGTTGAATTTCTTTGATTTCTGATGTTTTAGGATCCAATTAGTTTGAGGAAAACATTCATTCTTGCTTATGTGAAGCTTGGGTAAGGTGAGGATACGATAATTCTATTTTATTTTTATTGAATTTGAGCTTTGAGTATTAAATTGGATATATATGTGTTATGAATGTGTACTAGGTTGTGAATAAATAATTGGAGCTTGAAATTGTGAAAACTTAGGCTAGATGACCATATGATAAGTTGGAATGTAGGTGTATGTTTAATGTTTAGTAATTTGTCGATGAATATATATTTGGTTGAAGTTTATTGGATAATTAGTTATTAATTTTGGATGGTGAATGTTGTTATGTTAATTTGGAGAGAATTATGGTTGAATGTTACTGTTGATGAACATGGTTGATTTGGTGCTTGTTGATTAATTAATGATTTGGTGAATTATTGATTTGAGGTATAACTATTGTGGAGGTTGTTGTGATAATGAGGTATTTTGTGTTAAAAGCCTAGGATTTGTGAACTATGATTCTTAGTTGAATTTTGGTTGTTGGATTTGAATATTATATGAGTTTAATTGTTGATCTGAGGTAGATTTATTGTGGTGATTGTTATGATGATGAGGAAGGGTGTGTTGAATTGAAAAGAATGCAGGTTTGGACCCGAAAAGGGTGGCAAAGTCCGAGTTTTAGAGGAGATACTGCCGAAATTTTATAAAAATTAGAGATTTTATTTATATGATTATTTAAAAAGATTTAGATTCAAAGGTTATATGGTTTGATTTAGAGTTATTAAGAAAATGAGCATGTTTTAAGTTTGATTTATTTAGAAAAGAATGAATTATGTTTTGAATTAGAACTATTGATGGCTGGAATGGGAGGTGTGATAATGAAGGATAAGGATTGAATATGATTGACGTATAATGATGAATGAAATACGATTGAGAATGATGTGGATGTTGATGAATTATAATTGAATTATTTAAATGGCTTATGAATTTGAATAATCTCAGATACGAGATTCCCTGGATTAAGTGCCGTGGCTTGCCACCACGTGTACCAAGTTGAGAACTCGATACTCTGTTGATCCTACGACGTAAGTGTGACCGGGAACTATATAAATTCCCGGGAATGTTACCCCCATTGAGCAATATTGACTATATGAGAAAAAGCTATGCATAGACTCTTGGGAATGCACGTCGGGGGACAGTCTAAGGACAATTCAGACTTGTCGGGTTGGCTGAATAACCGACAGATGAGCCTCATCAGCCATAGGACAGGCATGCATCATATGCATATTACTTGAATTACTTGCTTGTGCTTTAATTGGGTATGCCTATATGTACTTGCCATGCTAAATGTGTATTTGTTACCTGTAATAACTGTAACCTTCTTGTGTTTGCCTTATCTGTCTATTTGTCTGTGAAAACGCATAAAGGAGTTGGAGGTATGGAAGAATGACAGTATGGGACTTAGATTTAAGGTTAAGTTAAGTTAGGATTAAATATTTTTATAAAAACCACCTTTTATGGCTTCTGTTTAATACTTTAAGCTCTATAATCTGAGTGTCGGCATTCTAGGATTGCCTCTGGCATTCCCAGAACCTTATATATTATGTGTGTGACACCTTTACCATACTGAGAACCTCCGATTCTCATTCTATACTATGTTGTTGTTTTTCAGATGCAGGTCGAGAGGCATCTCGTTAGGCGTCTAGGCCCTTGAAGCGGAGTGGTTACAGAGTTATTTTGTTATGCTATGATGTGTATATATGTACTTAGTTTTCTCTCCGCATAACTTGTTCTTTTGATCCTCCTAGAGGTTTATGGAGAGGTAGGATTGTGTATATGTTCTTTTGGGTTTTGGGATATGTATGTATATATATATATGTAAATATTCTCCGGCCAGTCTTGACTTCGCAGGCTGAGTCAGGAGCTTGTTATTTTGTATCTTTGGCACTCTATTCCTACTTCTGTCATCTTATGTTTAGTAGATATGGTTTTCTTAGCACTCAAGTCAACTCGTTCCTTGAGCGTTGCGCTTTTATTTTGCGATTTTTATTTCCTCTATTCTTCAAGGCTCCTAGCATATTATAATTCTTCTGCTATTATATGTACTCATTTTATTTTAGAGGTTGTAATACCACACCACCTCTGTTTTATGACTTAAGCGTAAAGCTTAGTGTGGTAGGGTGTTACATTATGGTATCAGAGCAGTTCATTCCTATAGAGCCTGAAAGACGGACTGATTGTACTTCTGTGCATTCTCTGTATATGTGTTTATGTGCTATTAGGATATTTGATTGATATATATGGCATAAACGTTCGTGAGCATGCATTTGGAACTTAAAGCATTAGACCTGCGATATTGAGACTGATCAACTTAATATCACTTGTTTGGTATGTATAGGGACCAGATGTCGACTCGCGGACGTGGTCGCGGGCGAAGTAGAGGTAGGATAGGCACCGTTACTTCTGCTCCCATAGGGGCTGATCCAGTAGACTTTATGGTTGCCCTAGGAAATATGCCTGCAGCTATGCAGGCAACAGCTGAGGCACTGGGTAATTAGATAAATCAGGGTAATCATGGGAACAATAATGATGAGGACGGTCCTATGACACTTGCTACATTTCTGAAAGTTCGCCCTCTAACTTTTAGGGGAACCTCAAATCCCACTGATGCAGATAATTGGATTCAGGCTATGGAAAGGGCGTTACAGGCATAGCAGGTTCCTGAAGAGCAATGGGTTGAATTTGGAACTTATTAGTTGCAAGGTGAAGCTCAGTATTGGTGGCAGGGAACACGACGTATCCTACAGCCTGATGGTGCTGCAATTCCTTGGGAGGATTTCCGAACAGAATTCTATAAGAAATCTTTCCTAATTCGGCTAGAAATGCCAAGGAACTTGAATTAATGCAGTTAAAGCAGGGACAGATGACTGTTGCTGAGTATACTAGCAAATTTGAGGAGTTAAGTCGTTTTTCTCGCATCTGTCAAGGTGTGCCTGAAGATTTTGCTGAATGGAAATGTATTAAGTATGAAGGAGGTCTTCAGAGCGATATTCTGAGCTTCGTTGCCCCAATGGAGATCAGGGTATTTTCTGAATTGGTGAATAAGAGTAGGGTGGCTGAGGATTGTGTGAGGAAGGCAGCAACAGAGAAAGGAAGTTTGATGGTGCCTTTTTAGAGGCCTTCAGGGAGAAACTTTGCTCCGAGAGGTAGAAATTTTAAGCGTGGAGGCTTTGTTCCGCAGCAGACTCAGGGTCAAGGTAATTACAGAAGGCTGAATACTAATGCTAGTCAAGGAAAAAGGTTTGGGAAGCAGCCACAGTAGGATCTGAATTGTCAGAAGTGTGAAAAGTATCATCCTGGAGTTCCGTGCAGATTAGGACTTGGAGTGTGCTATTCCTGTGGACAGCCCGGGCATATAGCCAGTAATTGCCCGAAGAAGAAGAAATATGAGACTGGTAGAGTGCAGCAGCCGGGGAGAGTATACACCACTTCTACCATTGGTGCTGAGGGATCTGAGACACTGATTTGAGATAATTGTGAAATGGCTGGTAAAATCTTAAATGCTTTATTTGATTCAGGAGCAAGTCATTCATTTATTGCATTTGAAAAGGCCCATGAATTAGGATTGAGAATGATGGTTTTAGGTTATGATTTGAAAGTATACAATGCTACTCATGAAGCTATAGTGACTAGGATAGGATGTCCACAAGTTCCCTTTCGAGTACAACAGCGTGAATTTGTGCATGATTTGATTTGTTTGCCTATGACTGGTCTTGATCTCATCTTGGGATTGGATTGGTTATCTAAGAATCATGTTTTGCTTGATTGTTCTGAGAAGTCAGTACAGTTTATGCCGGAAGGGTCAGAAGCACCGGTTGTGGTGAATAGTTACTATTTGAATTCTATGATAGTAAACTCTTCTGGAACTGAATGTCAGGGTATTATGTTATTAAGTGCGAGAGTATCAGGTGATGATAAGAGTTTAGAGCAGATTCCCGTTGTATGTGAATTTTCAGATGTGTTTTCAGATGATATTAATGAATTTTCACCTAATCGGGAGGTTGAGTTTGCAATTGAGTTGGTACCTGGAGCCGATCCGATTTCAATTACTCCTTACAGGATGTCACCTTTAGAAATGGCTGAACTGAAAGCTCAGTTGGAAGATCTGTTGGGTAAGCATTTTATCCGACTAAGTGTTTCTCCGTGGGGAGCGCCAGTGTTACTGGTAAAGAAGAAGGATGGGAGTATGCGGTTGTGTGTCGACTATCGGCAGTTGAACAAGATCACTGTGAAGAACAAATATCCGTTGCCTAGAATTGATGACCTAATGGATCAGTTACAGGGTGCCGGTGTGTTTTCTAAGATTGATTTGCGATTCGGGTATCATCAGATAAGGGTTAGAGACGAGGATATTCCAAAAACTGCTTTCAGGACGCATTATGGTCATTATGAGTATACAGTGATGTCTTTTGGGTTAACTAATGCCCCGACAGTATTTATGGATTATATGAACAGGATTTTCCGACCGTATCTGGACAAGTTTGTTATTGTCTTCATTGATGACATTCTTGTTTATTCTAAGACTGAAGAGGAGCATGCTGATCACTTGTGAACTGTGCTGCAAATTCTGAGAGACAGGAAGTTATATGCTAAGTTATCTAAATGTGAGTTCTGGAAGAGTGAAGTAAAGTTTCTCGGCCACGTGGTGAGTAAGCAGGGGATAGCTGTGGATCCTGCTAAGGTGGAAGCAGTGATGAATTGGGAGCGACCAACTTCAGTGACAGAGATCGGGAGTTTCCTAGGTTTGGCAGGGTATTATCGCAGATTCATTAAGGGATTTTCACAGCTCGCCTTACCTTTAACTAAATTGACTAGGAAGGATACGCCTTTTGTCTGGACTCCGGAATGTGAAGAGAGTTTCCAAGCATTGAAGCACAGGTTGACTACTGCACCTGTATTGGTCTTACCTAAACCAAGTGAACCGTTTGAAGTGTACTGTGATGCATCTTTGAAAGGGTTGGGGTGCGTTCTGATGCAGCACCAGAATGTTGTAGCATACGCCTCACGGCAATTAAGACCGCATGAGATGAACTACCCGACACATGATTTAGAACTTGCTGCTGTTGTATTTGCTTTAAAGATTTGGAGGCACTACCTCTATGGCGTTAAGTTTCATGTTTTCTCATACCAAAAGAGTTTGAAGTATCTTTTTGAGCAAAAAGAGTTGAATATGCGTCAGAGGAGGTGGATGGAGCTTCTGAAAGATTATGATTTTGAATTGAATTATCATCCAGGAAAAGCGAACGTTGTGGCGGATGCCTTGAGTCGAAAGTCTTTATATGCAGCTTGGATGATGCTACAGGAGGAAGAGTTACTGAAGGCATTTCAAGGTTTGAATTTGGGAGTTAGAGAAGAATCTGAAATTTTGTGTTTGAGTCAGTTGCAGATTTCAAGTGATTTTAAATCAGAACTTCTGAAGGCTCATCAAGATAGTGAAGCGTCACGTAAGGTATTACCAGCAGTTGAACAGGGAAAACAGTGGAGAGTGTCAGAAGGACAGGATGGGTTGTGGAGGTTCAAGAACCGGATTATTGTGCCAGATATCAGAGACATACGACAGAGTTTTTTGAAGGAAGCTCATAAGAGTGGATTCTCAATTCACCCGGGGAGTACTAAAATGTATCAGGATCTGAAAGCGATGTTCTGGGGGCCATGCATGAAAAATGATGTGGCATTGCATATATCTAAATGTTTAACGTGTCAGAAGGTTAAGATTGAGCATCAGAGACCATCAAGGACCCTTTAGCCTTTGGAGATTCCACAATGGAAATGGAAGAGTATTGCAATGGATTTTGTGATAGGTTTGCCTAGAACCCGATCTGGTTATGACGCTATTTGGGTGGTTGTGGATCGACTGACAAAATCAGCTCACTTTCTTCCTATCCGAATAAGTTGTACAATGGAAGAATTAGCTCGAATGTATATTAAGAGATTGTCAGGTTGCATGGCGTGCCTTCTACCATTATATCTGACAGGGATCCTCGCTTTACATCAAGATTCTGGGGAGCTTTCCAGCGTGCATTTGGGACTCAGTTAAGCTTAAGTATTGCGTATCACCCTCAGACAGATGGTCAGTCAAAAAGAACTATTCAGACCTTGGAGGATATGCTAAGGGCTTGTGTTTTGGACCATCCGGCGAGTTGGGATCGGTATATGCCATTAGTAGAGTTTGCTTATAATAATAGCTATCATGTGAGCATCGGAATGGCTCCATATGAGGCTCTGTATGGCAGAAAATGTCAATCTCCGTTGTGTTGGTATGAAACTGGAGAAAGGAGTTTATTAGGGCCTGAGATGATAGCTGAAACGACTGAGCAGATAAAGAAGATTCGTAGTCGAATGCTTATAGCCCAAAGCCGCCAGAAAAGTTATGCTGATCAGAAGCGAAAGCCTTTGGAATTTGAGGAAGGGGAGCATGTTTTTCTAAAAGTTACACCAACCACTGGAGTGGGAAGAGCTATTAAGACTAAGAAATTGAATCCCTGTTATATTGGACCGTTTGAGATTCTGAAGAGAATTGGACCAGTGGTTTATAGAATTGCCTTACCGCCATATCTTTCGAATTTGCACGATGTGTTCCATGTGTCACAGCTTCAGAAGTATACTCCTAACGCAAGTCATGTTCTGGAACCAGAACCAATCCAAGTAAGAGAAGATCTAACACTTCCAGTAATTCCAGTGAGAATTGATGATACTAATATTAAACGATTATGCGGAAAGGAAGTATCATTGGTAAAAGTAGCTTGGAGTCAAACTGGTATCGAGGAACATACTTGGAAACTCGAATCATATATGCGAAAGGACTACCCACATCTCTTTTCAGGTAACTAGATTTGAATTTTAAGGGCAAAATTCTTTATTAGGTGGGTAGGATGTAAACCCTGGTTAAATTAGTAGATAATTAGTCAATAAATTAGTTTTTAATAAGAAGGATTAGAAATGTGAATATTATATTAAATTAGGGTAGAACTCATCGAAACGAGAATTTTGACACTAATTTCGAAAAAATGGTCCAAAATTGGACCAAAAAGACCGAACCGATTGAACCGGACCGAACCGGGCTATCGGTCCAACCGGACCAGCCCTTTTAAGTGAACCCAAGCCCTTCTCTCCCTCATTTGGCTGCAGCAGCGTGAAACACTTCCAGGGAGGGGAGAAAGCTTCCGTAACCTTACGGTCAATTTTCGATCCCCGTAACTTCTCCGTCCGAGCTCCAATCGCCGCACCGTTTGCGGCCACGCGTTCACCGCATCGAGCTCTACATTTCTACCAGAACAATTTTACTGGTAACTTGTTTAATCACTCTCAGCCCTCTTTTCCCCCAATTTTCAAATTTTCAATGGGAAGGTTGAATTTCTTTGATTTCTGATGTTTTAGGATCCAATTAGCTTGAGGTAAACGTTCACTCTTGCTTATGTGAAGCTTGAGTAAGGTGAGGATACGATAATTCTATTTTATTTTTATTGAATTTGAGCTTTGAGTATTAAATTGGATATATATGTGTTATGAATGTGTATTAGGTTGTGAATAAATAATTGGAGCTTGAAATTATAAAAACTTAGGCTAGATGACCATAGGATAAGTTGGAATGTAGGTGTATATTTAATGTTTAGTAATTTGTCGATGAATATATATTTGGTTGAAGTTTATTGGATAATTAGTTATTAATTTTGGATGGTGAATGTTGTTATGTTAATTTGGAGAGAATTATGGTTGAATGTTACTGTTGATGAACATGGTTGATTTGGTGCTTGTTGATTAATTAATGATTTGGTGAATTATTGATTTGAGGTATAACTATAGTGGAGGTTGTTGTGATAATGAGGTATTTTGTGTTAAAAGCCTAGGATTTGTGAACTATGATTCTTAGTTGAATTTTGGTTGTTGGATTTGAATATTGTATGAGTTTAATTGTTGATCTGAGGTAGATTTATTGTGGTGATTGTTATGATGATGAGGAAGGGTGTGTTGAATTGAAAAGAATGCAAGTTGGACCCGAAAAGGGTGGCAAAGCCCGAGTTTTAGATGAGATACAGCCAAAATTTTATAAAAATTAGAGATTTTATTTATATGATTATTTAAAAAGATTTAGATTCAATGGTTATATGGTTTGATTTAGAGTTATTAAGAAAATGAGCATGTTTTAAGTTTGATTTATTTAGAAAAGAATGAATTATGTTTTGAATTAGAACTATTGATGGCTGGAATGGGAGGTGTGATAATGAAGGATAAGGATTGAATATGATTGACGTATAATGATGAATGAAATGCAATTGAGAATGATGTGGATGTTGATGAATTATAATTGAATTATTTAAATGGCTTATGAATTTGAATAATCTGAGATATGAGATTCCCTGGATTAAGTGTCGTGGCTTGCCACCACATGTACCAGGTTGAGAACTCGATATTCTGTTGACCCTACGACGTAAGTGTGACAGGGCACTATATAAATTCCCAAGAATGTTACCCCCATTGAGCAATATTAACTATATGAGAAAAAGCTATGCATAGACTCTTGGGGATGCACGTCGGGGGACAGTCTAAGGACAATTCAGACTTGTCGGGTTGGCTGGATAACCGACAGATGAGCCTCATCAGCCATAGGACAGGCATGCATCATATGCATATTACTTGAATTACTTGCTTGTGCTTTAATTGGGTGTGCCTATATGTACTTGCTATGCTAAATGTGTATTTGTTACCTGTAATAACTGTAACCTTCTTGTGTTTGCCTTATCTGTCTATTTGTCTGTGAAAATGCATGAAGGAGTTAGAGGTATGGAGGAATGGCAGTATGGGACTTAGATTTAAGGTTAAGTTAAGTTAGGATTAAATATTTTTAGAAAAACCACCTTTTATGGCTTCTGTTTAATACTTTAAGCTCTATAATCTGAGTGTCAGCGTTCTAGGATTGCCTCTGGCATTCCCAGGACCTTATATATTATGTGTGTGACACCTTTACCATACTAAGAACCTCCGGTTCTCATTCCATAATATGTTGTTGTTTTTTAGATGCAGGTCGAGAGGCATCTCGTTAGGCGTTTGGGCCCTTGAAGCGGAGTGGTTACAGGGTTATTTTGTTATGCTATGATGTGTATATATGTACTTAGTTTTCTCTCCGCATAACTTGTTCTTTTGATCCTCCTAGAGGTTTATGGAGAGGCAGGATTGTGTATATGTTCTTTTGGGTTTTGGGATATGTATGTATATATATATATATATGTAAATATTCTCCGGCCAGTCTTGACTTCGCAGGCTGAGTTAGGAGCTTGTTATTTTGTATCTTTGGCACTCTATTCCTACTTCTGTCATCTTATGCTTAGTAGATATGGTTTTCTTAGCACGCAAGTCAACTCGATCCTTGAGCGTTGCGCTTTTATTTTGCAATTTTTATTTCCTCTATTCTTCAAGACTCCTAGCATATTATAATTCTTCTGCTATTATATGTACTCATTTTATTTTAGAGGTCGTAATACCACACCACCTCTGTTTTACGACTTAAGCGTAAAGCTTAGTATGGTAGGGTGTTACACCGAAAATGTATTGGTTTCATCGGGTTTAGAGTCGGGTTCAGGTCTAATAAATAAACCCGGTGTATATTTCGGGCCGGGTCTGGGTCACATCAAACCCGGCTTCACCCGGCGCATGTGCACCCCTAGTATTGCTAGTGTGTAGAAAGAAAAGATCTTCTACATGTGTAGAAGACAGATATTACTTCTGTTCATATCTTGATTTAATACTATGGTTCATGTTCAAATAAACTAAAAGACCCAATCTAAATATTGGTTTTCGCTACCCACCGACCTCTTTAGAAGAAGTCGGATTCGACACAAACTCCTTCTCAAAGAAGTCGGATTCGATAGATAACTGACAATAACACTTATTCAAATAAGTAACTGTTCCTGAAATCTCTCAACCTACTTCCAAGAGCTATATCTCAACTATCCTAAGATAAAATGATAGTTATCCACTTTCAAAAGTGGAACTACCCCCAATAGTGGTTATTAGATCACCACTATAAATATACTGACACCCCTCAGGTATCTTTAAGTTCCAATACTCTAAATCTGCTTACCCCCTTATTAACTTAGGTATTGGAGTATCTTTGCAGGTACTACCCCCTATTTTTCAAATACACAACTCGAACAGCGACTCTCGAACGCGTACAAGTCGGAGACCACCTTCTATTGATATTTGAGCCAATCCTTCAAGTCCAATCCACATATCTCAGATTACCTACGTAACAATTTCGTTAGTTAAAGTTTTTGCAAAAGATAAGTCCTCTAAAGGAGACATTTGCTGCAGTGGTTCAGGTGATGCAGAAGTTAGCCGTATGAATTAGTGCTATAGCTATGGTTAATTAATGTTTGGTTTTAGTGTTTAATATAATCAATACAAATTTGATATTTATATAATATATATGTGGGCCGGGTTTAATATGATAGACGGGTGTTGGTCTTTTATGCATTAGGTCCAATATAAATGTTTATTTAAAAAAAAGAATACTCTGATGACTTTAAGACAAAATTATAATATAATTTAATAATTTTTTTATAAAATATTAGAATAAAAATTAATCCTATTAACGTTTAAAATTGCATGAATAAAAAATATTATTAAATAACTAAAAATACTTAACTAATAATTGTTCAATTGTCTTAACTAAATTTTTAGTATATAAATTTTTCTCAAATTTATTGTTTTTTATTTTTATCTTATTTATTAACTTAACTTTTTATTAGATTAATTTTTTTACTATTTTTTCAACATTTAAATTGAAATTTTATATTAAAAGTTTTTTATAGTGATCGATCTCGAATAGCACTATAATAGTTACAATATTAATTTAACTTTTAAAATCTTTTCATATTATAATTTAGAATAAGTAAATTAATTTATTTTTTAATTTAGATAATTTTTTATTTTTTTATTTTCTATAGCACTTCTTAAATGTGTGGCTTTTATATATTAATATTAACTTAGATTTATCTTTTTAAACGTAAATTTTGTTAATGTACGAATATATAACAAGATTTATTAGGATTATTTTTTCTATAAAAAAATACTCTAAAGTAATAATATTAGTAAAATGGTAAAGTGATATTTTAATCATTTTTAAATTTATAACATTTACTATTTGTGAATCTCACTATCTTAATCTAAAGGTAATTAATAGTATAAATTAACTCTTTTTTTTTTAAAAAATGACTAAATAATTTTAAAAAAGTCAAATCCATATCATAATATCTCTTAAATCAAATGTTGCATATGTTTCTAGTACCTCTTGAACTGCTTATTTTTTAGCCAAATTTAATAGACCATCCAAAACAATTATCTATACTAGATTTAACTCCATGTGTTATGTAACACCAACATAAATATATAATTTTTTATATAAGAATTTATTTAATAAAAAAATTAGAAGTTAATGTAAAATTTATTTTCGTAAGTTATTTAGTTGTATTTAATTAGAATTAACAGTATTAACTAATTATTTACATTTAGGTGTCAAAAGTAACTATTTATACTATTATTCATTTATTCGATACTTGTAATTTATTGCAAGTTCAATATTACAAAACTGATGTCGATGCCCTTTAGAATTTTTTGATATCCTAAAGTCATCATAGTATTTTTTTATTAGGCCAATGTTATTTTTTTGGTACAAGTTACACCAATATTAATATAAATATCATAACCTGCAACATAGACAAAAAAATATAACATGTAACACTTCTATATATATTAAGCTCAATTGCTCAAAAATCAAGATCTACCTACTCGTATTAAACCGGACTTTTATATATATATATATATAGATAGGTAATTTCTACCCAATTTCTTTTAAAGTAACATGTAAATTATCTTCTATATCGTGATATATTTTAATTGAATGTTTAATTTTAGTTTGAGTTAATTTAACTCAATAAAAGTTAATATCTTAACTAAAATAGAATAAAGTTAACATCTTAATTACAAAATGACCCTTCTATATATATAATAATTGCTATAATTATCTTTTCTAGTGTCAAAATTGTAACAAAAAAATTATACATACACAAAATATCAGTCACTCACATCTTTATATATAACTACATACATTATTTCATATATTTTTAATACATATTTTAGAATTAACATATATTTACACAAATGATTAATTTAATAACTAATTTTTAATTTACATTATACACCAAAAATAGTTTAATATAATTCAATTATTGTTAAGGTTGCAACTCACAATCTTTCCTTCTCTCAAAACCATTATCTATGTTTCTAAGTAAATGATAAACATAGTTTGGTTAACTTTGTTCCATCATTATGTCGTTTCAATCATATTGATTATCGTCACTGTTAATCTCTCAATAATTATCAATTTTTGCTAGTTAATATTCGTTAAAATTTTGATCTATTGGAATATTAATATAGGTTAAAGGATAGAGTTAACATCTTAATTAAAAAATAATTTTATTTTAATTAAGATGTTAACTTTTATTAGGTTAAATTAACTCAAATTAAAACTAAAATCCAATTAAAATATACCACGTCATAGAGAGTAATTTACATATTGTTTTAGAGAAAGTTGGGTAGAACTCACCGTGTATATATATATATATATATATATATATTAAATTTGCCCTATTTATATTAAAGACTAATAAGAGATTTATTAATCATTATTTTAACATTATTTTATGTCAATTTCTGTACAACTGAATTGCTGCAAAAATTATCCTCTAAACTAAATATTAAAAGTGACTGTTGCATGATTATTGTACTTACATTGATAAAATTTGTAGCTATATGAAGACGACACCTATCTTCTATATATGTAGAAGGATTTTTCTTTCTACACGCTAATAAGGCCCTTTATTTATTTGTCATTCTCAGATTGAATAGATGTACAAATTAAATAATTAATTGCCAATTTAAATTATCATTGTCCTTTTTATTATAAATATGTAAAGATATGATGATCATACTCATGCAAGAACTAATTTGGTCGGATGATCGTTTTTGTTCTTTCCTATTGAACCTAAAGGTAGTTAGATATATTTTGAACTGAACTAAATTATTTAACAATTTATAATTGGGAGTCACTCAAATAAAGATGCTGAAAATATTTTTTTATAAAGATATTTTTTAATAATTAAAATTTAATATATATAATTGATTAAATCGTGTTATTTTTATCAAAATTAGGCTAGACAAATTAATCTGACCGAAAAATAGCGAATCAAATCTTGAACTGATCTAAATTAATATTATTTTTTATAAAAAATATCTATAATACCCTATTATAGAAAATGATTAAAATACTTCTATTATATATATTAATTTTGAGAATCTTAAATTTTAGTCCTTTATTTTTCTATCGTATGATTAGGATTTAAAATTTTTAAAATTAATATATATATATATAATAAGAGTATTTTAATCATTTTTTATAATAAAAATATTATAATTATTTTTTATAAAAAAATAATATTAATTTAGACTAGTTCAAGATTTAATTCACTATTTTTTCGATTAAATTAATTTGTCTAATCTAATTTTAACAAAAATAACATAATTTAATCAATTATATATGTTAAATTTTAATTACTAAAAAATATTTAAAAAAAAAATATTTTAGATATCTTTATCTAAATAAGTCCTTTCTAATTTCATCTCTAATGAAACATCATCTCTTCATTGAAGCAAGGACATATACACAAGTTGGATATAAATATATTATTCTGTTACCTAACATCTGTTTGGTTAATTTAACTCAATAGCTGGGTTAACCAACGTTAGTTAGACAAGGTTTGTATAAGGTTCCACCTCACTCTTTTTCAAAGTGTGATTATTCACTCTCTCTGTTTCCACTTCTCCAGATCATCAAGTTCCTTCGTCATCGCTGAGCACTCTCTGACAATGTCTAAACAAAGGTAGCTATTACTACTTAATATCCTCTCTATATATTATCATATCTTCTGATCTATCTCCTATAAGTTTTTCATATATATATGATTTATAGGTTGGAAGGCAAGGTGGCAATAGTGACCGGAGGAGCAAGTGGAATAGGAGCAGAAGCAGTGAGGGTATTTGTGGAAAACGGTGCGTTTGTAGTTGTAGCAGATGTTCAAGACGAGCTCGGTCACCACCTTGCAAGTTCCATTGGCTTGTTAGAGAAGGTGAGTTACCGCCACTGCGACATCAGAGACGAGAAACAAGTTGAAGAAACCGTGGCTTTCGCGGTGGAGAAATACGGAAGCCTAGACATCATGTTCAGCAACGCTGGAATTGCAGGCTCTATCTCTAACATACTTGATTTAGATCTGAACGATTTTGACAACGCCATGGCTGTGAATCTTCGCGGAGCAGCAGCGTGCATCAAGCATGCTGCACGTGTCATGGTGGCAAGAAGGACACGTGGATCCATAATATGCACAGGGAGTGTGGTTGCTTCGGTTGGTATTGGCGCAGCTGCTGGTGTTAGTTATACTGCATCCAAACACGGCCTTATAGGACTTGTGCGTTCGGCGTGTGGTGAGCTTGGCCGTTACGGGATCAGAGTGAATTCGGTTTCACCATATGTTGTGGCCACGCCTCTTGTGTGTAGAGCGCTGAATGTGGAGGCAAGTGAAGTTGAAAGTGCTGGTGGTGTTGGTACCAGTTTGCGGGGGATTGTGTTGAAGCCAATACATGTTGCGGAAGCAGCTTTGTTTCTTGCTTCTGATGAATCTGCTTACATTAGTGGACATGATTTGACCGTTGACGGAGGTTTCTTGGCCGTTAATCGCGGTATTGAACTCTCCCTAGCTAGCTTCAAAACTAAATGATATATGATTAGATGGAGTACTGTGACCCCGTGATTTTGTATTTTACTATTTTTAAATTATCATTTAATCTACGTCATTTTAATAAGGTGTTTACTTTAGTATAATAACTAATTTATACTTACCATAAATAAATAAACGAATAAATAATTGCCATATAATAAATTGTATTTTCTTACTTATCAGTTAGTTTTTATTTATTTATTTAAAAAATATTATATATACCAAAATACCCTTATAAATAATTATAAATAGATATATATTTTTATGATCAAAATATCTTTTTACAATGAGTTATGCTATAAATACAAGCCATTTTGTTTTACAAGTTTTACAAGTTGGACTAAGGCCAATTTTGGGTAACTAACTTAATTAAGCTCCTTTTGATAAAATAACTTAAACAATAAATGACTCTGTTAAAAGTAATTTATAAATAAGTTATTTTGTGTTTGGATTTTTAACTCTAAAAGTGCTTATTTTAAAGAAATGTAATGAAAAGTAGAAGTATTATGAGAGAAGTCATTTTTTTTAACTTCTCTATAAGCTCCAAAATAGCTTCTTAGAAAGTTGCAATTTGGTTTTGAAAATTGCACCCGACATTAATACTACTATTTTTCATAAGTCAAAAGTTAAAAAAAGCTACTTCTAGAGTTTCCAAACGGGCCCTAAGTCTAACAAAAACTACATTCACCCACTGGAGCGTGATAACACTCAACCATTTCCAAAGCGCGCTCTCACTCACCATTATAGAAGACCTTTCTTCTTCACGTGCCTCATTCTTCTCCTCCTCTTCCTTCTTTTTTTTCTTTTTCTTTGCGTTTTTCCTCCTTTTCCTTTGCGTGTTTCATCTTCATCGTTACTGTTGTTGCTGCTGCATTTTTGTCTTCTTCTCTTTCTATTGATTTTGCAACATTATATATTTTTTTCTTCTTTATTTTATTTTTTCTCCTAAGAAGAATTATAAGAAAACGAAATAAGAAGATGAAGAAGATGAAGTTGAAAAAGATGAGGAGGAGGAAGATGAAGAGTTTTGAATTATGCAGAACTTATCAGAATAAAAATACACCAAAAAATTCTTATAATACACTCAAATATCTTCGTGTTACATCCAAATATCTTCGTGTTACACCCAAATTTGCTGCAAATACAGAAAAATATTTTTTCTAGTATTGCATTTTTTTCTTCTTTTTTTTTTCTTATTTCTTTCTTTCTTTTAGTTAAATGAATGTAAGTTCATCTTCTTTCAAGTAATTTTGCAGCATTATGTGTTTTTTCTTCTTCTTTGTTTATTTTTTTGTTTTTATTCTTATTAAAAAAGTAAAATAAGAAGAAACTTGAGAAAGTAAAATAAAAAGGAAAAAATGAATAAGAAAAAAAAAAGAAGAAGATGGTGATGATGATTAAAAAAAAAAAAAGAAAACCAGTAGAAGATGAGGAAGAGGAAGATGAAGAGTATTGAATTATGCAGAACTTATCAGAATAAAAATACATCTAAAAATTCTTAAAATACACCCAAATATCTTCGTATTACACCCAAATATCTTTGTGCTACACCCAAATTTACTGCAGAAAAATGTTTTCTCTAATGCTATATTTTTTCTTCTGAATTGAACCACATCTTAGCCACTTGATTGGATTCAAAACAATAATCAATTTCGTTCTGGTTCAATTAACAATCTGAACCTCAATTATTTATTATCTTCAACAACAAGATAACTGATGATGGAGGAAAAAGAGAAAAAGAAAAGAAAAAAAGAAATTCCAATGAAAAAAGAAGGAGGAAGAGGTGGTGTTGATGACGACGATAACAAGAGAAAAAAATTACCAAGAAGAAGAAGCACGGAAAAAGAAGAGGCACGGACAAAAAAGTGAAAGCGCATGAATATAAATGACTTGTACGAAAAACACTTGTAAGTGGAGAATAACTCTTTTCCAATATATAAAATTAAAATCAAATCTTAACTTAATAATTTCAATAAAAAAATCAAAATTAAATTTTCAGAATACAAATTAGAAATTTGTTTATCTTCTCTTCTGATCTGTTATTTTTAGGAGGAGATCATGATTCCAATACAAATACAATTGAGAATATCATAATTTTCTGAAAAAATTTTCATCTCTTAACACTACCTAAGATTAAAATCCCTCACTTCCAGCAATATTATAATCTGTCGCTTGCGTGCGTGTGAATATTATAATTTTGTTAGTCAAAATAAGCAGCTTAAAAGATCAACGTTAATGTAATTAGCCAAAACTTAATGAAACTTTAGATTCATTTTCATGATCTAAATGGCAAGACTGTAATCTACAAATAAGCATTTGATGATCCTCATCCAAAATAAAATCAAAAGAAAATGACATCAAAGAACACCCTTTTCCTCCAACAGTGTTTTCTTCTTCTGACTCTGTTCTGCTCTCCCTGCATCCAATGCAAAGAAGCAGTGCAACCCCACAGGACAAAAAAAAACTCCTTCAAATAAAAAATGACATCAACAACTCCTACGTGCTGGCTTCATGGAACTCCGATGAGGATTGTACCTTGACATTGGCAATTCAATTCAATCTTAGTTTCTTTGAATTTATCTAATATTTATGAATCATTGTTCATTGATATACTCATCCATGCCAGTCGCCGTCATGAAAGAGTAAAGTCGCGTGTTTCTTTTTCTTTTTCTGAGTAGGTTAAGATTTTATTTTAATTTTGTTTAATGTAAAAAATATTTTGATCATGATAATAAAAAGGTTATTTAATTTTATAAGAAAATTGATCATATGATTATTTATAAGAATATTTTGGTATATTTATTGATATAATACTTTAAAAAAATACAATCTACATGGTAATATTTTATTTGTTTATTTTTTTATCGTATTGATATGTATAAATTAGTTATTTTTTTATAAACAAACATCTTTTAATAAATTCAATACCTAAACAAAAATAGCCAATGAGTTATAGTTCAAATGACATAGTCTCTTCATATTCATTTAAGAGGTTGCGGGTTCGAGTCTCCTATCTTTAGTAAAAAAAAATACCTAAACAAAAATGATAACTAACTAATGTTTTTTATTTTTGTATATTTAAATCAATTTTAACTAATTATTTATTTGTTTATACTAAAAATATTAACTTCTAACATTTTTATACGTTGTAACATATAATAATTAATTAATAATTATAATAAGAAAAATATTATATGCACGATTTTTTCATTTATGTTATATATTTTTTACTTCTGGTACTAGAAATTATTGATAAAAAATAAAATTTAAAATTTTTTTTTTTATACATAATTGTGTAAATATAAATTTTTCTATTGAATGAAGCCGTATTCTTTCTAGCATAGTAGCAATGTAGCGTATAGGACTATGGGAGTGGAACGGGAGCATGATCTCATACATTTTTTTTTTTTATTTTGGTCCAGCGGATTAGACAGTCCCAATTTTAGACATTTGATCTCATACATTTTAATTTATTCTCCAATTTGGATGGGCCTAGCCCTTAACTAAAAGTTGGGTGTTCCAAAGAATTGATGTCAATTCTAAATTTACCAAAAACGCCGGCAATTACGAAGGTGCGGGTCGGATTTGTGCGGCCAACACCAAAAAATGATGCACAAATATTCATATCATAAGCATTTTAAAATTTATAATTCTCACAAATAAAAATAGATAGAGTTATTAATTTTGATTCATGGATAAATATTATAATACAGATTATTCATACCCAACCCCAAAATATAAGTCAAGTCCGATGCGGTTAAAAGGCCCAATCCAGTAGGACGGTCTCGTCTACATATCCGACCTCTTCTAAAAGGTCGAAATAGATTAACACAGGCAGCTCGTATGTAACTAAGTGAGTAACTGCCTTCTAAAATCTCTCACCCACTTCTAAAAGGGAGATCTCAACAACCTTAAGATAAATGGATGGTTATCCACCATCAGAAGTGGAACTATTTCAGCGGTGGTTATTGGTTCGTCACTTATAAATACACTGACATACTCAAGTAAACTTAAGTTTCAATACTATAAACTTGCTTAACCCCTTGCTGACTTAGGCATCGGAGTGTCTTGCAGGTACCACCCCTACTCAAACGCATTAGTACAACTCGGACGGCGGCTCCCAGACGTGAACAAGTTGGAGACCCCCATCTTCCAACGTCTGGGCCTCACACACAAGCCCAACCATAATTTGGTTTCAGGTAATCCACGGAACATTGGCGCCGTTGCCGGGGACCTGGAGATCGACGCTCAATGGTGGACGACCAACGTGAAGATGGACATACTGCGTCTGAATCAGATCAAGAAGATCAGGATGTAGTCAACAACGACCAAGCCTTAATGATACCCCAGCCAAGAATGGAGGAGCCGCATGGGGAGGGGCCCCTCCGATAATCAAAGGAGAATCCCATCTGAAATTCGCCTCCCCGAAGGAGAGAGACAGCCTCACGGTAACGACCTCATGGGGTGGTTAAAAGGGCATCAAGACCGACTTGAGCAGATGGAACAGGAGTTAGAACGACAGCGTGAAGCAGAGAGAAGCTTGAAGAGAGAGATCAAGAGGCGAAGGGAGCTAGAGGATAAGCTCTCGAAGCTAGAATCCAATCTCCGGAACAAGGATTCCCGCATGACTCGGGAAGACAGCCCTCTGGGGGGAGAGGATCCATTCACGGAGGATATCATGCGGGCTAAAATCTCCAGAAACTTTAAAAGCCCTGACATAAACCTATATGATGGAACAACTGACTCAAAACATCATCTGAGCAACTTTAAGAGTCGGATGTATTTAGCAGACGCTTCAGACGCTACTCGCTGCAAGGCCTTTCTGACAACGTTAACCAAAGTAGCCATGAAGTGGTTCGACAGCTTGCCCCCTAGGTCGGTATCCAACTTTGATGATCTTTCACACAAATTCCTTACCAGATTTTCCATCCAAAAAGACAAGATCAAGCACACACCCAGTCTACTCGGTGTGAAACAGGAGGTTGGAGAACCCTGAGAAAATACATGGAAAGATTTAACAAAGCGTGCTTGGAAATTTAAGACTTGCCCACTGAGGCGGTGATAATGGGACTTGTTAATGGTATCCGAGAAGGACCCTTCTTCCAGTCCATATCAAAGAGACACCCAACTTCCTTAAGTGATGTACAAGAACGAGCTAAAAAGTACATCAATATGGAAGAAAATGTCAGGTTACGAGAACCAAACTGGTGACTTGGGAACCCCCACCAGCCAAAGGAAAAGGAGAAGGAGACCAAGAGAAAGGATGAAGTCGGACCTGAGAAGCCCAGAAGATATCACACTTATACTCCTCTACGAGTTTTTCTAGTGGATGTCTACAAGAAAATCTGCTATACTGAAAAGCTTTCTCCCCACGTCCCATTAAAAACAAAAAGGGTGGAAGCTGTAATGATACTGCGAGTATCACAAACTATATAAGCACTCCACAAATGATTGCTACAACCTAAAAAATGTGATAGAAAAGCTGGCCAGGGAAGGTCGGCTAGATAGATATCTCATGGAAAGGTCGGACAATCATGGGAAAAAGAAGAGAGATGAGGAAGACCATGATCGGAGAGGTCCGCCCCTGCAGACTCCAGAACGACATATTCATATGATATCAGGAGGATTTGCTGGAGGGGGGCTAACCAAATTGTCTTGAAAAAGACATCTGAAAGAGGTCTATCAAGTCGGGAGTGATGGACCCGACCTCCCAACCATCTCTTTCACCAAAGAAGATGGACAGGGAGTCATACCCGGGCATGACAACCCGGTGGTAATTACAATGATCCTCGCCAATGCTCATCTACACAGAATCCTGGTAGATCAAGGGAGTTCAGCTGACATATTATTCAAGCCGGCATTTGATAAATTGGGGCTAGACGAAGAAGAGCTCAAAGCCTACTCGGATACACTCTTCGGGTTAGGAGACGCTCCTATCACACCACTAGGCTTCATCTCCCTACACACAACTTTTGGAAGGGGGCTGAAGTCTAAAACTTTAAGCATCGACTTCATTGTTGTTGATGTAGCCTCCGCTTATAATGCCTTGATAGGCCGGACGACGCTAAATCAGTTGGGAGCGGTTGTTTCCACCCCTCACCTCTGCATGAAGTTCCCAACACAGGAAGGGATTGCTACGATCAGGGAAGACCAGAAGCTGGCGAGAAAGTGCTACAATGAGAGCCTAAACCTAAGGAGTAAAGGCAAGGAAGTCAATACAATTGAACTCGGCGGAGTCCGAGTAAGAGAAGAACTACGACCACAGCCCGAAGGAAAAACGGAAGAAGTCCAGATTGGGCAGGAGGTCAGAAAAACTACCAATATAGGAGCTAATCTAGCAGAGGACCTGAAGTAGAAACTCGTAAAGCTCTTACAAGAAAACTCCGACCTCTTTGCCTGGAAAGCCTCCGACATGCCTAGGATAGACCCCGAGCTTATATCACACAGGTTAGCTATTTACCCGGGATCTCAATCTGTCCAACAGAGGAGACGAAAGCTCGGACCAGAACGAGCCCAAGTGGTCGAAAAACAAGTACAAGCCTTGTCAGAGGCAGGGTTTATCCGAGAAGTCAAGTACCAGGCCTAGTTAGCAAATGTGGTGCTGGTTAAGAAGCAAAATAGGAAGTGGAGGATGTGCGTCGACTATACCGACATCAATAAAGCATATCCAAAAGACCCATATCCTCTACCCAATATTGATGCCCTAGTAGATTCCAGCTCGGGATATCAATATTTGTCATTCATGGATGCCTACTCAGGATATAACTAAATTCCGATGTACAAGCCGGATCAGGAGAAGACATCCTTCATCACCCCCAGAGCTAACTATTGCTATGTGGTCATGCCCTTCGGATTAAAAAACACAGGGGCCACATATCAAAGGTTGATGAACAAGGTGTTCGCACCTCACATTGGAAACTTAATGGAAGTATATGTGGATGACATGTTGGTAAAGACCAAGGATGAGGCTGCCCTTCTGACCGACCTCTCACAAGTCTTCGACACCATATGAGGGCACGGGATGAGGTTAAATCTCACCAAGTGCACTTTTACAGTGGAAGTTAGAAAATTTCTAGGATTCATGCTAACACAAAGGGGAATTGAAGCCAACCCCGATAAGTGCTGAGCAATCCTAGAAATGAAAAGTCCGACCTGTTTAAAGAAAGTCCAGCAACTGAATGGCTGGCTTGCAGCCTTATCTAGATTTTTGGCGGGATCAACATTAAGATCCTTACCGCTTTTCTTGCTACTTAGAAAAGGATGTCAATTTGAATGGACCCCTGAATGCAAAGAGGCTTTTTAGGATTTCAAAAGGTTTTTGAGTCAACCTCCTGTCCTTACTAGGCCAAAAGCAGAAGAAGAACTCGTATTGTATTTAGCTGTCGCTGAGAAGGCTGTGGCATCAGTATTAATACGAGAGGATGAGGTCGGACAGCACCCTATCTACTTCACTAGCAAGGTATTACAAGACCCCAAATTCAGGTACCAAAAACCTGAAAAGTTTGCATATGCCTTAATCGTAACATCAAGAAGGCTCCGGCCTTACTTTCAAGCCCACACCATCAGAGTTCGAATAAACCAGCCCATGAAGCAAATCTTTCAAAAAATAGATATTGCGGGCAGAATGGTTCAATGGACTATAGAGCTATCCGAGTTCAACCTGTAATACGAAACTCGGACAGCAATCAAAGCCCAATGTCTCACCGACTTTGTCGCAGAATACACAGGCGATCAGAGTGAAACCTCCACGACCTGGGAGGTCTATGTAGACGGATTCTCTAATAAGGACGGAAGTGGAGCTGGCATAATACTGGTCAATGAAGAAGATACTCAAATAAAGGTGTCCTTGAAATTTGAGTTCCACGCCTCCAACAACCAGGCCAAATACGAAGCTCTGATCGCAGGGCTAAAACTTGCTAAGGAAGTCGGTGCTAATAAGGTAATAATCTTCAGCGACTCTCAAGTAGTAACTCCTCAAATTAATGGAGAGTACCAAGCAAAAGATCCCAAAATGAAAAAGTACTTAGAAAAAATGCTTGAGCATCTCAGAAAATTCTCAAAAATTGAGGTTAGGCACATAACTCGGGAATTCAATAGCTGAGTTGATGCCCTCTCCAAGCAAGCAAGTACCAAGCCAGGAGGAAATAATAGAAGCTTGATACAAAAAATCCTCCAGGAGCCCACATCCATAAGGATAGACAGCAAAGTGGACATCCTACCTGTCTCAGGCTTAAACTTGGAATGGATGACTCCTTTAGTCGAATATCTGAAATTCGGCATCCTTCCCGAGGAGCAAAAGGAGGCTCAGAAACTCAGAAGGGAAGTACAGAACTATACTTTGGTGTGAAATGTCATTTATAGAAGGGGAATATCTACACCATTGCTGAAGTGCGTCCCGACCTCCAAGACAAAAGAAATCCTGGAAGAAGTACACCATGGCATTTGCAGGAATCACCTTCGAGCAAGATCTCTAGCCAAAAAGGTGATACGAGCTGGGTTTTTTTGGCCGACTTTGCAAAAGGATGCTACCGACTTTGTTAAAAAGTGCCAACCTTGTCAGATGCACGCTAATTTTCACGTCACTCCTCTCGAAGAGCTCATCAGCATAACATCTTCCTGGCCCTTTGCGAAATGGGGTCTAGACCTACTTGGACCTTTTTCCCAAGCTCTAGGACAGGTTAAGTACTTGATTGTGGGAGTGGATTACTTCACCAAGTGGATAGAAGTAGAACTACTGGCCACTATCACGACACAAAGAAGTCAAAAATTCCTCTACAGGAACATAATCACCCAGTTCGGGATTCCTCACTCTATCACCACAAATAATGGCACCCAATTCACATATTCTATATTTAAAAGCCTGGTATCTAGCATGAAGATTAAGTATCAGTTCACCTTGGTGGAGCATCCTCAGGCCAACGGACAAGCTGAAGCTGCCAATAAAGTTATCTTGGCCGGATTAAAAAAGAGGCTGCAGGATGCAAAGAAAGCATGGGCTGAAGAGTTCCCTCAAGTGTTATGGGCTTATAGAACAACACCTCACTCCACAACTGGGGAAACGCCATTCAGACTTGCCTATGGGATAAAAGCCATGATCCCAGTAGAGATCAATGAGCAAAGTCCAACGGTGAGATTCTATGATGAGGTTGACAATATCCAAGCCCAAAAAGAAGAGCTCGAGCTACTCCCCGAAGTCCAAGAACAAGCACAAATAAGACAAGTAGCGCTAAAGAAAAGGATGGAAATAAGGTATTACCTAAAAGTCATTCGAAGAAGTTTCGCTACTAACGACTTAGTCCTCATTCGAAATGACATCGGAGTAAACAAGTCGGGAGAAGGGAAGCTCACTGCAAACTGGAAAGGACCATTCAAGATAACTGAAGTCTTGGGAAAGGGTTACTACAAAGTGTCCGACTTAAACAGAACCGAGTTCCCGAGGTCATGTCATGCTTGCAACTTGAAAATATATTATAGCTAGAAGCGTACCCCGTTTCCTGATGTACTCTTTTTCCCGACTTCATGGTTTTTTTCCCGAAGAGGGTTTTTCTGAAGGGGGTTTTAACGAGGCATCAAAGCGGGGGTTAGGGGCATGAAAATTATTCCCTTAGTAGCCAAAGCACCTTTGTAAAGTCAGACTTTATTAATGATATACTCCTTTTTTAAACTTTTCATTATTATTACTACGATACTCACCGATTTAAGCTCTAAAAAGCGCAAAAATCTGTTGCCCGACCTAAGTGGTCGGCAAGATAAAGCGACGAGGTACAAGTCGGTGTAAAGAGGTTATAAAACGACAATCATAATAACTCGGTGATGAAAAGGCAAACGACTTACATGTTGAAAAGCGCCCGAGTAGAACAAAATGCATAGCAAACCTAAGTCATGAAAACGATTCAAAAGGGTAGAAACAAATTGAACATTTACGCCCAATTAATAGAAAATGGAAAAGTCTTTGGAAGGTTGCTACATAAAAGTTTTTATAAAAAACTTTGGGAAATAAAAGGCCTTTAGAAACCATTTGGCTAGAGGTCCCCATAAAAAGCATTGCAAGAGGCCTTCATAAAATTTTACAAAGCTAAGGGACATCAAACAGAAATATTGTCCCCACCAAAAAAACCTTGTAAAACAATAAAATATCTATCATACCAGCATTTACGAATATAAGAAACAACTACTTTGTTAAGTATCCCACGAAAGGGACTAAACATCCAGAAAAAGCGGTTGTTAAAGACCCTTTTAAAGGATCCAAACTTAGAAAGCGAAAGCAAAAAATATCCAGAACATACATAAAAATTGTTCATAAAAGAAGGTCCCACAGATCGGGCCTTAACATAAATATTACTTGGGGCCTGAGAGAGGGTTGGGATCATCAACAGGAGAAGGGGTCAGGTCAACCACGGGAGTCGGAGGAGTCGGAGGAACCTCTTCGGCAGCAGAGGTCGGAACAACATCAGCTTGGACAGAAGAGCTCGGCCATAACTCTTCGGATGCAATAACCTCACGAGGAGGAGACTCAATGATGCGCTGCCCCGCAGTTTTCAACTCGGAATCAGTAAGGGGTGAGGTGGAAAAACAATCTCCCCATCAATAACCACCTTGTTCGGGTGAAGGGGTGACAAATCCAAGTCGGTGGCCAAAACTCGGACTTGTTCCTTCAAAACCTCAAGCACTGGCTCGGTCCTAGGGGTGGCAGGAGTACCCGAACCCGCGGTACCCGACCCGCCCCAACCCGGTTGGGGCGGGTTAAAACCCGACCCGGAGCGGGGCGGATTTTGGTCGGGGCAGGTGGTTAAGCGGGGCGGGGCGGGGTCGGGGTCAGGGTAAACCCGCCCATACCCGCCCCGGAGTGCATAGTATATATACACAATTTCAATTTTAGGGTTTCTCTTTCTCAGTTCTCACAGCCGAAACCCTAACAGTTTCACTCCTTGTCTCCTTCAGGTTTGAGGCTTTGTGCCCCCATTCCCCCAACCCTAACAGAGAAAGGTCACCCGTCACCTCTTCCTCTTCAGTCGCAACCCTCTTCCTCTCCCGCCGAGCCAATCACCGCCGCGACGCTACCTTCCTCCGAGCCCCTCGCCCACTTCCTCTTCCTCTTCAGCCGCAACCCTCTTCCTCTCCCGCCGAGCCAATCACCGCCGCGACGACACCTTCCTCCGAGCCCCTCGCCCACTTCCTCTTCCTCTTCAGCCGCAACCCTCTTCCTCTCCCGCCGAGCCTCTCACCGCCACGACGCTACCATCCTCCGAGCCCCTCGCCGAGTCTTCATCTGCTGAACAGTGAACCCCTCGCTGTGTCACTGCGCTGCCGTCCTGCGCTACCGAACCTCTGCGCTGCCCTCTTTGTCGCCGTCTTCCTCCTCTAGTAACTGGTAAGTTGCCCCTTTCTCTATCTCATGCTCTCTATGCTGTCATATCTAAAGCTTGAGTGCATTAATATTGTCATATCTTAGTGAGGTTATATAACTATGTTTCTGTTCAGGTCTAGCATCACATGTATGTTCATTTGCAGGAACAATTTTAGTTTATGGGGCCGATTTTGTCACAGGATTAACTGTTCAAAAGAATAAACACTGTTTGGAGAAAATTGAGATCTTAAACTTCCTTTATTTTCTGTACTAAAAATTGAATACGAAGGGAAGACATTTTTTCTATCTCTGAATCTTTATATTTGTTCCTATTTTAGTTACCAAACACAGCCTTGATGAATTCATCCTTGATTCACACTGCATTATAACCATTAATTCATGATGGGTTAGTGTG
Organism: Arachis hypogaea; assembly: GCF_003086295.3. Classification (NCBI taxonomy): domain Eukaryota; kingdom Viridiplantae; phylum Streptophyta; class Magnoliopsida; order Fabales; family Fabaceae; genus Arachis; species Arachis hypogaea. The sequence continues at coordinate 13,787,467 of NC_092051.1, forward strand.
TGGTTTTATTGAGTGAATTAGAGTATTATTCTTCTTTTTCATTCCTTTGAAGTCATATATTCAACCTGTGCAGAATACTTTGAAGTCATATATTCTTCTTGTATTATTGATATTAATTGAACTTTCAATTTGATAACAAACATATTCATCCTTGATTTTTAATGTTTTAGCTGAGTATGCTATTCTTTACAAACAAGATGGGCTTACCGGTGACCATGCGATCATGCTTGGTGCGGATCCTTTGAGCAAAGCTGCTGCACTTGAAGCATTGCATGCTTATCCCGGTATGATTTTCTAAATGCTGCCACTGATTAGTGGCATTTGTGTTGTCTAAAGGAACATATTTACTAAAATGTTGTGTTCTTAATTGTTATTGAGAATGATGTTGTTGAAAGTTGAAACATGAGTCTTAGCAATAAACAAGTTATGTTAGTATTTTTATTGTCCTTTATGGTTGATGAAATGTTTAAAACTTACACAGATTTTTCCTCTGCTGAACTTAAATGTGGAGGACTGGTAAAATTTAGGCGGTTTGCAAGTTGGAGGGGGAATAAATTCGGACAATTGTTTGAGTTACATCGAGGAAGGAGCAAGCCATGTCATTGTCACATCCGTAAGTTCTTCTTTGAATTTTTCCACCTTTTAATTGCCATTAACTTTCATCCATTGAGAAAGCATTTGTATTAGCTCTCTCAACCAATTATGTTATTCAAGAATGCCACTTATGTGTTATTTTTCAATGGAAATAATTTAGCCATGTTGTGTTTAATTGATTTCTCTCTTTATAGTATGTGTTCAACAATGGTCAAATGGATCTCAAAAGACTAAAAGATCTTGTTAGAATTGTTGAAAAAGAGAGACTTGTGTTGTACTAGGTGATGTGAACATGATTCAGTTTGCCAATTCTTAAATTTTGTTTTGTGTTTTTTTAATTATTTTTTTTTCAGGAGGATCCATATTTCATTAATATTCATTTATGTTAATTTTTTACATCATAGTAATTAATATATTAATTACTATCTCTTTAATTTTTAGGTTTGAATCTTGATCTTCAAAACTTTAATGGTGATGAAGATGTGAAAAGTGATCAAGAATAAGGATTGAAGACTTTTTTATATTTTAATGATGTAATTTTTTTATGTTTGTATTTTAATTTAGTTATTTGACATTCTATGAACTCTTTTTTAATTTTAAGTTATTTGACATTGTATGAATCTTATGTTTGTATTTTAATTCAGTTATGAATTTTAAGTTTGTATCTTGATTTATATATGAATGTGTAAAATTTAAAATGTCATTTACTTTTTATAGGGGCGGGTATGGGCGGAAAGGGTACCCGTGGGGCGGGTAGTAGTGGGGTACAAAGAGGGCGGGGCGGGGTCGGGTAGAGCAAAAACCCGCCCCTACCCGCCCCACTGCCATCCCTACTCGGTCCCCTCAGCAATGGACTCCTCCAAGTCCTAGTACCCCTCCCTGAGCTGCTCTAGTTCCTCCCTCAGCTCTATTTTATCTGAAAATAAATGGACGTAATTCTGCTCGGCCTTCTCCTTCAAGACCTCAACCATAGCACAAGAGGCTATCAGCTGCATCTCCCTCTCATGGGATTTGGAGAGCTCATCTTTCAGCCGGTCTCTTTCCTCTGTCAACCTTTTATCATCCTCTCGAAACATAGCCAACTGGCCTTGAAGAGCCTCCAAAGAGTGCTGAGTAGTACCCAAAGGAGTCTTCTCTAGTTCCTTGAGGAGAAAGGTACAAACCCCAGCAGTACAAATTTTTTCCCGGATCAAAACCTGAAGGTGAGTTTGGATGGAGGCATCATCCATAAAAATATAGCTATGGGGAAGAATGTGCCTCTCACTAAACTTCACCCCGTCGAAGCCAGTATCACCAACATTAAAAACACTAGCCTCTGAGGTCTTGCACTTTTTTGAAATAGGCTACGAGGAGGAAAGGACTGGAGGGGTAGGGACAAAAGGAGGAGGAGGAGGAGGAGGAGGAGGAGGTAGGAAGGGTTACCGACTTGGCAAGACCAGAAGAAGTCGCCCCCGCATCCGACTTCTGTGGAGAGGGAGTGGCCGATGTCCCACCTTCCTGCAACTGAGAAGCTCGGGCGTTCCTTTTCGCCTCCTACACTTTTTGATATGCCTTAGAGATGCCTTTCATCTTATCTGAAAAGGATAATTAGAAAGAGATTATCATACAAATCAGAAGAACAAATCGGAGAAACACGAAAGAAGTCATAAAATAAAAACAAAAGCTACCTAACTCGTTCCGGACAAAGCTCAGAGTTCCAAGAAGAAATTTCTTGGTATCAAGTTTTGAAGTCCATCCCGAAGCCTCTTGAAAACACTTAACCACAGCCTCCTCTACTTCATCCAAATCTATCAAATTGAACTTCTCTATAGGAGCCGCCTCTGCCTAGTATAGTTGGAAGCGGGGTTTATTATTTTCATTTAGAAAAAATGGGTGATGGCCTTCAACGGCTCAGACTTTGAAAAGGAAATTTTTAAAATCATGGAACGACTCATCAAAAATGGAGAACACCTTCCGACCTTGGATAGCTCGGAAGGAGACCTACTGCTGTTTGTTTTGGGCTATAAAAGGTCTGATCAAGTGAAAAAGATAGAAAAAGACTCTCAAAGAGATCAAAAAATCAAGTTCACGGCTAACAAGCTATTAAATTTTGATGAAACCCCAAGAATTGGGGTGGAGTTGGGAAGGGGCCACCCTATAGTGAGACAACACCTCCATTATCTCTTTTTGAAAAAGGGAAAGTAAGCCCTAGACGAGTAAACAGGCAGTCATACATGAAAAGAAAATGGGATTCTGACTCGGTCATCCTCCCACACCAAACTCAATCCTCAGGGTCTGGGGCAATTATTTCGTACTTAGCTTCTTCCTCAATAGAATTACAGATTCTATGATGCTTACAAAGTTCTTCTATGAAAACACTATCAACGAAAGGATTGGATATGAGAACAGAGGAATCTACCCATCGCAACAACTCTTCAGAAATCCGGAAAGACATTTTGAAAAACAAAGGTCGAAAATATAAGAAGGAATACCTACATTACACAAAGAAAAGAAATCATCAAAAACAAAGTTGAACAGGAAAGATTTCCTTTTAGCAAAACAGGAACCGTCAACAGTCTTAAAAGAGACAATCTTTTAGAAAAAAGAAAGCGTGCAAAGTCTCAAAAGTTTCTTAATACTGTATAGCGACAAAAATTACAATGAAAGTACACAAAGTTTACTAAAAAAAACACCCAAATTGCTTAACAAAAGCAGCGCAAATACTACGAAGTCAAGAAAGAGTGTTGGCCAGGAAGAACTAACCTTTTCCGGGAAGAAGAAACTTTAGCGATGACGAAGCAAGCGTCAAAGTGCTGGAAACCAGCGATGTGGAGAGCAACACCAAAGTAATAAAATGCGTGGATGAAGAAGAAAGTGAGAGAAAGTTCAAAGAGAAGACGAAAAAGAAGAAAGAGAAAGAGGGGAAAAGTATTTGTAAGACACCAGGGGCATAACTATAAAATAGTCCACTCATTAAAGAGGTGCACCGTTACCAATGTAACCACCCTCCACGTGCCAAAATTGAAAAGCCAACAGACGCGATGATTGACAACCTGAGATCACATCGTTTTCAATTCAAATCACGTCAGTTACACGACTTGAAGAGGAGCTGCCGACTTAAGCATCTCCGACCTCATCTAATACTCGAATCCGACTCAAAGGAAGAGATCAATTTCAAGTAGGGGCACTGTTCATACCCTGAACCAAAATATAAGCCAGGCTGAATGCGGTTAAAAGGCCTAATCCAGTAGGACGGCCTCGTCTACATATTCGATCTCTTAGAAGAGGTCGGAATAGATTAACACAGGCAGCTCGCACGTAACTAAGTGAGTAACTGTCTTAGCTTCTAGAATCTCTCACCCACTTCTAGAAGGGAGATCTCAACAACCCTAAGATAAAGGGACGGTTATCCACCTTCAGAAGTGGAACTACTTCAGCGGTGGTTATTGGTTCGTCCCCTATAAATACACTGACACACTCAGGTAAACTTAAGTTTCAATACTCTAAACTTGCTTAACCCCTTGCTGACTTAGGCATCGGAGTGTCTTGCAGGTATCACCCCTACTCAAACGCATTAGTACAATTCGGACGGCAGCTCCCAAACGTGAACAAGTCGAAAATCCCCATCCTCTAACATTTGGGCTTCACACACAAACCCAACCATCATCCAGTTTCAAGTAACCCACATAACATAGATAATTTGCTTCACTGTCCTTTTTTTATTTCTTCTTCAATATCCTTTTTAATGAAATGGTAAGTAGAGGAAAAAAATTTTCATTATTCAGGAGAAAAAACTAAGTATTGGTTTCTTTTTTTTTTTTTTTATTAAAACCAACTTTGATCAAGTTGGGTACTTTTAAGTTTTAAAATAACAACTTAATTTATTTCTTGTTTGTCTTTATAATTTTATCAAATTTATAATTAGATTTTTATTTTTTAATTAAATTTTTACATTGTTTTTAATTTTATAATTAGATTATTTTTATGTTAAAAACGTTAAAATTAACAAAATATTTTTTTCTAAAAAATATATGGTCAAAGATCTAATTAGATTTGGATATCTTTAAATTTGTGAAAAAATATTCAGTTAACTCTAGTATTTTTTACACTAAAAAAAATCTCATTATAAAATTAATAGTAGTGTAGAGATTCAATTAAAAGATATGTATATATATAAAGATTTAATTATAAATTTGATGATACTATAATACTAATATAATATTAAATATTATTTAATTAAATATTTATTATTAAACCAATAAAATAAATCATACTACAGAGAGTATGATATAATTTCTTACCGTGAATAAGGTGTAGAGAGAACCAATATTACCGATTTTATCTTATATATACTAGCGGCTCAACAAGCATTTCAACCGCTTTTCTATTGTTTTTAAGAGGTTTAATTACTCTGTTGGTCCCTATAGTTTCACCAAATTTTTAATTAGGTCCCTATACTTTTTTTCCTTTCAATTGGATCCCTACACTACTATAATTTTGTAATTAAGTCCTTCCTAGTGTAAAAAATATTAGAGTTAACTGAATATTTATTCGCAAATTGAAGGTATTTATAATTAAAAACTTAATTAAATCTTTGACCGCATGCATTTTGGTAAAAATATTATGTTAATTTTAACATTTTTAACATGAAAAGGACCTAATTACAAAATTAAAAATTTGGTGAAACTATAGGGACCAACAGAGTAATTAAACCTTTTTAAGAAATTAATTATATTTTTTTAATATATTATTCGCTCTTCAAATTTATTAGATCACTATTTTTTTATTTTAATATTAAGGTGATCTTATTTATATCATATTTTAGTGTTGGTATTAATATATTATTCACCCTTTAAATTTGTCAAATAAGTATTTTTTTTATCATTTTAAAATTAACATAGCCTTAGTTATATGATATTTTGTTGAAATTAAAATTACTATAAAAAATTTTTAAAATGCTAAATTATAAAAGCACACGTTAAAGATATGTATATGTTATCGAAAAAGATATAGTTATAAAAACGATAAAAATATTATCCTAATTTAATATCAATAATTATAAAAAATTATTCAATAATTAAGTAAAAAACCTCTCTCATCAAGTAAAAAACATCTCTCATCAAGGACACTATTAAAACTTGGGGAGTTCTCTGGTGACCAAGATAGTAGTGACCAAGGATGGCCAAAGATTGACCTACAAATAAGAGGTTGACATGTGAAATGGTTGATTATAAGAAAAATTATTTTAAAGATATACTTTTGTGAATTACATTAATGTAAGCGAATTATAATTTTCACAAATTTTCAAAAAAAATTTTGTGGACCTTCGACAATTTAGATAAAAAAAATGGGAAAAGCTAAATTATAAGAAAAAAAGAAAAATATAAATACACCAAAAAAAAGGATAAACAAAAAAGTTGTGCAGTTAATAAAAATGAAAAACTAAGTATAAAAAATAAAAAAGCTCTGCAGTTAATAAAAATAAATAAACCAAGTATACACACATAATGGCCACATTTTTGTGCAAGTATTTGGATTATTTTTGTCGTATACATTTATTTAAAAAATAATCAATCAAAAAATTAAATTAAAAAAATAAAATAAACTCAATTACAAATTTTAATTATAAAAAATTAATTAAGAGATATAACTAATATATAATAGAAACCAAATTATCAATATAAATATTTGAATAGAAAAAAAAATAAACTTAAAATTTCATAATACGACAAATTTTGATTTTAAGTTTTCAGCTTAGTTCTTTTTTATATTATTCATTTAAAGAAAGAATCAATAATTATTAATAGATATATAATAAAAAATTAAAAAAAATCAAAATATAATGCAATTAAATGAGGTTTTACTCAATTTGTTGGTTTGGAATTTAATTACGAAAATTTAAAATAACTAAAAATAATAAGATTTTTTTATAAATTTTAAATTTATGTCGTAGTTTCTTATTTTTTATTTTTTATTTTTTACTTAGTTTCTCATTTTTATTAATTGCACAACGTTCTTGTTTATCTCTTTTTTTATGTATTTATATTTTTCTTTTTTTCTTATAATTTAGCTTTTCCCATTTTTTTGTCTACATTGTCGAAGACCTACAAAATTTTTTTTGAAAATTTGTGAAAATTATGGCTCGTTTACATTAATGTAATTCACAAAAACATACCTTTAAGATGATCTATTTACAAGTGTTCATAACACGCAGCGGAAGTAATAAAGTAATCCTATTGATCTATTTTGTGCTTAAAACTTTATTAAAATAAGATGGGTTAGATGCCAATACCTGAGTACCCTAGTGAATGAAAAACTTTCTCCTTCGATAGTACGAAGGTACTATGTGTATCCACACCGAGACTGATCCTTGTTGTCAACTCCTTGACCAATGGATTTAACTGAGAAATTTCTTGCAACTCCTTGCACCAGCAATTCTTCACTAAGAATTGGAATATTTGTGTATGTGGAGGTAAAAGAAAAACTTGTGTGTTCTTTCTTTTATCATATACACATATATATAGTATGAGATTGGTGACTGATTTGTGAATCAAATTACAATTTAATTTGAAACAGAATCAGTTGGGATCTTATCCATATTTAAAACTCATCATAGAATAAATAATTAATTATTTAATATTCTCAATTATCATATTATTATATTCATGGTGCTAGCAAGGAATATAATAATATTCCATTTGAATTAATATAATTATTTATTTTATCTAATCAAAATAATAATTAAATGATTATTTACCAAGGATTATAACACTCGTTAGTGTGTGACCCCATAGGTTCAATACTAAGCGGGTAGTAAATTAGTCATACTAAATTTACTAATCAAGGTTGGCGTCTAGCAACGCTCCTTGAATAGTATGAAGTAATAATATTTTTACTAAGAACCCAAGATGAACAAAAAATACAACTCCTTCCATCTTTTCAGCTCTTGGCTAACTTTTAGAGTACGGTTTAATTGTCAAACTCTAACTTGTTACCATTATTATAATGAATTATGAATGACTTAAGAAACTCATTTCTTAATTCATTCAAACCCCTTGGCCAAGGCATTGTTTATTCCATTCATTATAATCGTAGAGCTCAAACTCATTACCATAGTTGATAGATTCCATTTTGACTAATCATTAATTCTACAAGTATTTAAATCATACCCAATGTCCATTCAACTAACACCGTAGGGTGTTAGGTGTCCGGAATCAAAGTATAACAAATACATTGTCAATTACTATGATAGTCGCAGGTCAAAGAAAAATTATAATATTATGTTCATCATAAGAATATCCTATTGACAAATATACGGTAACTATAACCATTAGGAATTCTTAGAGTGAGTCAGTTCAATGGTTATATCTCTATATATACCATTTATATATATAATTTAATAAATGAGATCTATTAATCTTCATCCAATGAAGACTATTATATATATATTAATCTATCCGAATCACTAATGTCCCATTTTTAGTGATTCTACGATTAAGAACAATTTAAATTAAAAGTACTCAAAAAAACGTATATCTCATTATTACGATCTCTATCGTATTTATTCGTTTCTAATTTTAATTAAGGACACTATCATAAATTATAAAAGTTTATTCTTATAAAAAGAAATAATAATAATAATAATTCACAATAGTATTTTGTTGGACATACACACTTATCTCCAACACTTATTATAATCAATCATTCCACATGTCAACATCTTATTTGTAGGTCAATCTTTGGCCATCCTTGGCCACTATTACCTTGGTCACCAGATAATTCCCCTTAAAACTTATCATTATATATATGTCATGTTATATGTTGCCTGTGACAAATTGAGGATGGTTAGTGGCTCTGGCCATTTGTCTAATTGTAGTTAATAGGACTATTCCTATATTTATAGTTAATCGGTAACTCTATGTGTGCTTGACAACGGATTTGGAATAGGAGTTGTATCAGTTGATATGGCAATTTATTTTCTTTGTCGAAGCATCTTCCGATAAATTGCACGTCTTCTAGCTAGGTGTTGTTGTCACTTATATTCTATCTTCTTTGCCTAGCATATTCTGTCCAAGTGGGCTCGAAGTCGCCATGATGGTTGATTTATTGAATTTTTCATTTCTATTTGCCTATCAGAACATAATGTAAGAAGACGACAGTTTTTATAATCTTACTTTATGATTGAAAGTGAGCAATTTTTTAAATTTCTCTCACGATTGAAAATGAAGCAGTTATATAATTCTCTCGTTGGTTAATACAAAATTTAAAAAACGTGAGTACGCAATTGAATATGTAATTTTAGATTATAAAAACAAGAGTAAAATAGAAAAAAAAATTGGATATTAAATTCCTCTATCCACTTCATATATTGTTATAGATATGTACTCCACGGAGAGATAAGGATGCCAAATGTGCGATGTATAGATAGACATTTTAAAAATGATGATTAGTATCGTTTACCGAACGCGAGAATGCCTTGCTTTGTAAATACATTGAAACATAAATTGGGCCGCTAGGTACCGTGGCGCTCAATAATAGTACCAACTACTATACCAACCAATTGTTACATTGCCATAATATTAGTGTTGTACTTGTTGTTCACGGCTTCACGCACTTGTATAATCATATAGCATATCAATGCATTCTACTAGAAATATTTATGATTTTTTATTATTTTTATCTTTTTTTAAGTAATTATATAAAAAAAATAAAAAGTAAATGATTATAAATATTTTAAAAACTTTTATCAAAGTACTTTGGAACCCTATATGTATGTATGTATTATTATTGCTTTTTGGTAATGATCAAATATGAAAAGAGGCTATTGTCACATCTAAAATAGTTTTCACCAGTTCACCACACTTCTTTTATTTAATTTTTGTATATTCTTCTTAATATGCATGTATCCTTTATTAAATAAATTAGAAATAAAAAGAAGTAATTATTTATGACATAAAACTTTGGAGAAAATAGTATTAGAATATAGTATCAAAATTCTATATCCAAAACATTTAAAATTTTATTTTTAGAGGATTTCAATTTAAATATTTGAGAGAAGTGATATCGTGATAATTTAACATATTTTTATAGTTTATGATTATAGTTTTTTTATTTGTCCTGAGGACGTAAAGTCAATTTTATCAATTAAATTTATATTTGATCTAATTCATTAATTTTAAATTTATCAGTATGTTAATTTTTAAAATAAAAATATATAAATAATATTTTGATTCTTAACTTAAATTTAGTAAAATAAAAAAATATATTAAAATATTATAATATCCACTTGTATTTTCAATATTATACTATTTATTGTTTATAAAATTAAAATTATATTAGACAGACATCAATTATTAATATCGTTTCTTTATTAATCCATTATTTAGTTTTTAAGACACATGGATAGCTTCGTTGAATATTATTATAATTTTTTTAGCATCTTTATTTACCTATTTAATTTATAATTGTAAGAGTATTTTTTCAAAATTTAATAATTAAATTAAAACAGTAATGATAGTAATACTGATTTTATTTTATTTTTAATAATAATTAGATTAAATACATCTCCCTATAATATATATTAGCTTCACAATAATATAAAACGAAATAGACAAATAAAAACAAGAAGGTAGTTATAACTCGTAGAGTTGTGAAGAAAGGATAATAGAAAAAATTAAATTAAATTAATAAAGTGTGAGAATAAGTATGACAATAACCTCTCTTAAAATTGTATGTAAAATCTATAAATGAAGAAATCCAATAATCCATGATGCCGACAAGTAATCTAATATGTTCATAAATTCAGCCTGTAAGAGGAAAGGTGCAGAACACATTTTTAATTTAATAAACGTGTAATGCTTTCCTTTCTTTAAATAGGTACTAGTGAATAGTCAATAATAATATGAATGAATTCTCTTACTAAAGCTAATCACTGTTGGCATGATTTTCTCCACACAATGAAATAACGAGAATGGTTTAATTTACGGTGAAAATTTAAGTGCACTCAACTTTACGTGTAGTTGATAGTTGTGAGTGGTTAAATAATTTGAATAATTTAACTAAATTTTTATTTAATAATTTTCAGTTATCAACTTCACATAAAATTAAATACACCTGAGTTTTTACTTTAATTTAAGGGAATGGATTTTTTTAATTTTTTAATTTTTTTATAAAATGTATTTTTTTATCGTATACTTTTTAAGTGAGACAGAAAATATATAAAAAAAATATTAAATAATAAAAATTATATTTTATAATAAAAAAGCTGCGAATAAAAAAAATTGAGAGAATTCTATTCCTAATTTTAGCTTGGTTGCGGCGCCAAGTGTTCCCTATAAATTTTGGTGACTCCACAATAATAATCCACACAAGCCAACTAAAGAACTAAAGTATCCCAATTGTAAGAGCGAAGGTAGCATTGCACATCAAAGAAGAAAAGAGTAGCCATATCATTAGCAATGTCTATGCAAAGGTAACCAATGATGTTCAACATATATTTCTTCCAAAATATCTTCTCTATCATATTTTATGCTTTATACATCCATTCTGAATCATGTAGACTGGTATTTAGTTTGACAAAGTTTGAAGGTGTTCTTTGTTTTCTAGTAGTCATCTGATATTATCCATTAATATTGTTTGTGATTGATATTATCCCTCATGTTAAGAATCCTCATAATGTAACTTAGTTATGTTTGAATAAGGGAAACAATTAACAAATGATAACTTATTTTTTTATTGATACTGCTAAGAAAATAAAAAACAACTAGAATTTATCTTATTTAATATTTATGAATTACTGAAGTAATTAATGAATATTAAATAAAATAATTTTTAATTAATTTTGACTAAATTGTTACCAAATATTTTCGTTTTTCTATATACTTGTTCACATAACAAATGATAACTTATTGTCTAGGATTATTGTATTTTTTATTATAAAATTAATGAAAATTTAATTACAAATATTTATTTATCAATATAAAGATTCAATTTCAAAGTCTTAAACAGTAAGAATTTTATTAAAAATTTGATAAATTTTAGAGATAGAAAGAATAATTAAACATTTATTGAATGCAATACAAAACTATTCTATTAAAAAATTTAGTTATTATATATTATATATGGTGAAAACGCAAGTGCTAATAGTTGAGAACCGTTAAATAATGTGAATGATTTGATTAAATTTTTATCTAACGGTTCTCAATTATCAACTTCACGTAAAGTTGACTGCACCTAAGTTTCAATCCTTTTATATATATATATATATATTAGTTTCTGTATTTTTTTAATAAAATAATTAATTATCGAAATAATTAAAATAGAATAATTCTATTTTTACATTATTATAATTTAAATTTTTTATAAATACCAAATACATATTGTGACTTTTTAGTAGCTAACTAAAATATGTTAGTGTTCAAGTAGTTCAAGTGAGCACACAAAAAAATGCTCCTAGCTAGAAACATTTATCTTTGTACATATAATTATTCAACTTGGTATGATTTTTAGGTTGGAAGGAAAGGTGGCAATTGTGACCGGTGGAGCGAGTGGAATCGGAGCAGAAACAGTGAAGCTATTTGCCAAACACGGAGCATGCGTGGTTATAGCAGATATTCAAGATGACCTCGGTAAACAGGTTGCAACTTCCATTGGTACAGACAAGGTGAGTTACCGCCACTGCGACGTTAGAGACGAGAAACAAGTTGAAGAAACCGTTGCTTTCACCGTAGAAAAATACGGTGGCCTAGACATCATGTTCAGCAACGCCGGAGTTGCAGGTTCTCAAAGTAACGTCCTTGATATGGATTTGAATGATTTTGACAACACGATTGCAGTTAATCTGCGTGGATATGCAGTGTGCATAAAGCACGCTGCACGTGTCATGGTTGCAAGAAAGACACGTGGCTCCATAATATGCACCGCGAGTACGGTTGCAACGGTTTCTGTTGGAGGTTTTGATGGTAAGGGTTACGTTGCATCCAAGAGTGGTATTTTGGGGCTTGTGCGTTCAACTTGTGGTGACCTTGGAGAATTTGGGATTAGGGTTAATTCAATTTCACCCTATCTTATAGCTACCCCACTCGCAACTAGAGTTCTGAATCTGGATGCTAGTGAAGTTGAAGAGATTGCTGTTGCTGGTGCAAATTTGAAGGGGATTGTGTTGAAGCCGATCCATATTGCTCAAGCGGCTTTGTTTCTTGCTTCTGATGAATCTGCTTATATCAGTGGACACGACATGGTCGTTGATGGAGGTTTCTTGGGCGTTAATAAAACTTTTGGATTCATCCTAAAAGAAGAAGCTGCAAAAAACTAAGCAAATTAAATGAAAGATCAGATAAGATCGCAGTGTGTGTTGATGTTTCAGTATTATTGTATTATGATTATAGTTGTGCGTTGTGTGATTGCCACAATAAAGTAATATATCGATACAGATATATATCACCAGAAAAATAGATCATGAAATAAATTGAGATCATATTGTTCTGATCTCCCATATGTTGTATGATTGTTTCACATTGTGTTTGTTGAATTCAGTTGTCCCATGCATGCCTTTGATTGAGAAAGAGGTACTACGAAATGCTAAGTTTTTTCTTTTTTTTCTGAAAGCAAATAAATATTTTTACTCTACATCATTCATTTAATTCCATCTGAATTTACTAACATGAAAGGCAATGAATGGATCAGAGGATTGGCTTGCAAAACAAGTGACTGTTGAAATTTTGTAATTATTGGATCTAAAATCGCAATCAAGTCATGATGGAAGATGGACCTTTCTTCCACTCATGCCCGTCCACCAATAAGGATGGAAATTGTGTGGTCATTATTTCAGAATTGAATTTTCAATAAATACAAAATATATTATTATTACTCCCAACAAACACGTGCGAAGCTATTCAAGTAGTACCTAAACTCTTCTGTACCCAAATTCTAATCACCACTGGCTTTTATTTAATCAGAGTATTGATGAAATAACTAGCAGGACGCCTTCAACTTTTGCTTCTGTCAACAAGAGTTTCTCAATTGTAAGCCAGGTTTGCACATCAAAGCAGCGAAGCCATATTAATATCAATGTCGTCTAAGCAAAGGTAATTCTTAATATATATGACTGCACATATTTTTATTAGAAGCAAGTTGATCAAGCCACCGCTATACTAGTTTCAGCGTTTTACTGCCAATTTTATTCCTTAGTGACTAGAAAATAGTATGTTATATGAGTGGATTATGTGAATGAGTGATGTTAATTGGACCAATTAATTAGTAGATTTAATTTTAGCTTCTTAATCATACCTTGATGCAAATCTGCTTTGATTTTTAGGTTGGAAGGCAAGGTTGCAATTGTGACCGGGGGAGCAAGTGGAATAGGAGCAGAAGCAGCGAGGTTATTTGTGGAAAACGGTGCACTTGTTGTTATAGCAGATGTTAACGATGAATTGGGGCTTCAAGTTGCAAGTTCCATTGGCGTAGACAAGGTGAGTTACCATCACTGCGACGTTAGAGACGAGAAACAAGTTGAGAAAACCGTTGCTTTCGCCATGGATAAGTACGGAAGCTTAGACATCATGTTCAGCAACGCTGGAGTTATGGGCTCTCTCTGTAACATACTTGATTTGGATTTGAATGACTTTGATAACACAGTAGCTGTGAATGTTCGTGGAGCAGCGGCGTGTATTAAACATGCGGCACGTGTCATGGTGGAAAGAAAGACACGTGGCTCCATAATTTGCACTGCTAGTGTAGCTTCTATGGTTGCACTTGGTGGCGATTCAGCAGGTCATGGTTATAACACATCCAAACATGGCCTTGTGGGTCTTGTGCGTTCCGCGTGTGGTGAGCTTGGAGCTTATGGGATTAGGGTCAATCCGATTTCACCTTATGTTATGGCCACACCTTTGGCATGTGAAGCTCTTGGTATGGAAGCAAGCGAAGTTGAAAGTGCTGGTGTTGCTGGTGCCAATTTGCAGGGGATTGTGTTGAAGCCGATTCATGTTGCACAAACGGCTTTGTTTCTTGCTTCTAATGAATCGGCTTATATTAGTGGACACAATTTGGTCATTGACGGAGGTTTGTTAGCCGTTAATTGCCCTGTTTCAAAAAGTAAATGAAAATCTCGTAAAATATATATATCAAGATCACTCACTAAAATTAATCATTGTGTATCTATAAATTATTTAACTTATTTTTAATATGTGTTTTATATTTTAATATATATTTTATATTAAAAATAGTGACTAATTTTAATCCTTTTCTCTAATATATATTTAATATAATTATATATAATGTGATTAATTTATATGTTTATTAACGGTTTTGCTTCTTTACCTCTGAATGTAGCAAGCTAAGTTATATTTAATTATATTTAATATATCATTAAATTAAAACACCTTACAATATGTAGAAATAAAGATAGCAATAGGGTTTTATGGGTAGAGATCCTTCTCCAATTTCTTTTTTCATTTAGTAAAATACTTTTTGTTTTTACTGTATTTTTATTTTAAATTTTCATTTTTTTTTACAAAAGATATGATATTCGTGAGTATTCACTGATATTAATGTTTAATTTTTCTTTTTTTTTTAAAAAAAAAATTAATGCATTCATAATAAAATCTAACACAATTCAATCAAATGTATTAAAGTAAAACACAATTTAAACACAGATTTAACATAATTAACATGCACATAAAATTTTTAACATACAAATCAATGAAATAAATAAGTTTTCAACAAGAAAAAAAAGGAGAGGTGAAGATGAAGTTTGGCGAAGAGAGGAGAAACTATTATACTGTATGAGCTAGTATTATAATAGAAAAAAAAATTATTATAACAAAAATTAAAATTGTCAATTAAATAATGAGATTATTTTAGTTCAACCAGATAAAGGAGAATAAAAAATCAGAGTGTAAATTTATTCAGGTATTGTTTACAATAAAATATTACTATTGCAGCATAAATTAAATAAAAAAGTATCCAACACTCTTTAGGGAGAATCTTTATATACGTATATTCACAGTATACACATGCAGTGCAGAAGAGCAAAGTCTAGTATGAGTGGCGCAAGAGAGGCAATATTGGAGGGAGGAGGTTGTATGTCGTGCATTTGATATTTTTTAACAATTGAGTAGAGGTTGAGAAGAGGAAGGACGATAGCAGAATTAACGAATATAGTTCAATAGATAAAAAATTGGAATGTACAGAGAAAATAATATTTTGTTGGAGGTTCTGAGCGTAATATTACTTAACCGATAGCAAGATAAGATTATCAACAATTTAACATGATTAGTTTTCATATATAAAAAAAATGAGAAACACACGACTAGAAAATTGCTTATTATAAATAGATTTACAGATAGGTTTAATCTTTATTACAGACAAATTTTGGTTACTGATAAAATTATGGACGAATTTTATTCTTTTATAAAAATTTCATCGAAAATTATTTACCAACAGATTTTTTTTCATTACCGACAAATTTTTTTCGATAATCGTCCCCTCTATTTTGCTAAAAACGTTAATTTTTCTGACAAATTTTTTGTCGATAATTAGCGTTAAATTTTTCAACAGATTTTTCATCAGTAACTAACAACAGATTTTTCATCAGTAACTAGCATCAGATTTTTCGACAGATTTTCTGTCTATAATTGAAGCCTGGAAAAACATTCCAAACTCTGAATACAGACAAAAACAAATTTTTTTTTTAGATTTTTCCATTGCAAAATAAACCTGTGTTCATACAAAATAAATATAAATTTAATAAATACAAATTTTCATCTATCTTGTATTCGAACATTTATAATATTTTAAAAAATAAACAAATTTATCGTATTATTAAACTAAAAAAAAAGTACTATAATAAACAAGTAAGTCAATATAATTCAAAACATAAACAAAGTGTATATTGATACATCAACTATAATTCTCAGTGTATTATTCAACCATACTAAAAACTATCAACTATATTCGTTAGTGTCATCTTCATCCTCATCATCATCATAGTCCTCATCCAAAGAGATTGAAGGTGGCGGTGACAACAATAGTAGAACAACACTAAAACTACTTGACACTGTAACCTTCTTGTAATAGTTATCATAAGTCTCATTTTATCTCTTTTGTTTCAACTTTTTCTTCTTGATCTTTAAAATAATGGCAAATTCTATGGTATGGTTAGTTGAAGATATCCATACGTCTAGATCTTACGTGGACTTGGTATGCTATGGACGCGTGCAAGGGGACCAGCAACGTTAATGTTGCTGAGCAGGCAGAATGGCTGACACAAGTAGTGGGGTGCAGCCTTTTGAAATGCTTTTCGGATGGGATTATTGAAGTAAAGACAGTTGGTTAATTTAATGATATAATTTACCTTTTTTGGGTGATGGGCCAAAAAAATGCCCAGGGTTTGGTTTTTTTTATGAGTGCTTTTGAGTTTGGATGTCCAATAGAGTTTAAAGAGGTCTTGGAACATTAGAACCACAAACCAAAAAAAAAAGCTGAGTTCATCTGGTCTCTGTGCCAAAATATTTTCCTATAATAAAAAATATATTATATTTCTTGGGTGAACGTAATGTTAGTTTCTATTTTTGTATTGTGTCTGATATGTTCTATATTATAGGATACTAATTTGATGTTAAAATAAGAGAAAATTTTATTCTTCTTCCCTGTGAGATGATAAAATGATATTTTTATTTTATTTTATAAATGTACATTTCTCTTCCTTCTAACTTTTAAAAAACTTCTTCTTTAATTTATTTTAAATTTTTTGTATTAACTAATATTAATTTTATCTATTCTTAAGAAAAAATAAATTATTTTTTGAAAAAATACCCATTAACAAAAATGGTATTTTTTATCATTAAATTTTGCTTATCAAAATATCCTTTAATAAATTATTTTTTATTAATTAAATTGTATTTTTATTAAAATATTTTTTAAAAAATTATTAATTAAATTATTTTTTTCTAAGATACTTACTCTTTAATGATTTTTTTAATTATTAAATTGTGATTTTACCAAAACTTTTGTAAACAATTATTTTTATATTTTATTATTAATTTTTTTATATCAATATATATTAATTGTTATAACAATTAATAAAAAATTTTAGTAAGATTATTTTTCAATATCAATATATATTAATTGTTATATATATTAACAGTGGTAAAATTTTTTATTTAATGTTAAAATAATATATATTGATATCGAAAAATTAATAGTAAAATATAAAAATAATTGTTTACAAAAATTTTGTAAAATTACAATTTAATAATTAAAAATTATTGAAGGGTAGGTATCTTAGAAAAAAAATAATTTAATTATTAATTTTTTTAAAAGTATTTTAATAAAAATACAATTTAATCAATAAAAAATAATTTATTAAATAATATTTTGGTAAGCAAAATTTAATGATAAAAAATACCATTTTTGTTAATGGGTATTTTTTTAAAAAATAATTTATTTTTTCTTAAAAAATAGATAAAGTTAATATTAGTTAATACAAAAAATTTAAAATGAATTAAAGAGAAAATTTTTTAAAAATTAGAAAGAAGAGAAATATACATTTATAAAATAGAAAAAAAAAGTATCATTTTATTATCTCATAGGAAAGGAGAATAAAATTTTCTCTTATTTTAACATCAAATTAGTATCTTATAATATAGAATATATCAGACACAATACAAAAATAGAAACTAACATGACGGGCACCCAAGAAATGTAATATATTTTTTATTATAGGAAAATATTTTGGCACAGAGACCAGATGAACTCAGCCTTTTTTTTGGTTTGTGGTTCTAATGTTCCAAGACCTCTTTAAACTCTATTGGACATCCAAACTCAAAGCACTCATAAAAAAAAACAATCCTTGGGCATTTTTTCGGCCCATCACCCAAAAAAGGTAAATTATATCATTAAATTAACCAACTGTCTTTACTTCAATAATCCCATCCGGAAAACATTCCAAAAGGCTGCACCCCACTACTTGTATCAGCCATTCTGCCTGCTCAGCAACATTAACGTTGCTGGTCCCCATTGCACGCGCGTCCATAGCATACCAAGTCCACGTAAGATCCAGACGTATGGATATCCTCGACTAACCATACCATAGAATTTCCCTAAAATAATTACTCTGTATAAAAAAAATCTTAGGTTACAAGTGAAACTTAGTTTGTTCAACAGTTATTTAGTAGTACCATGATTATTGATTACGGATAAGGACCAATGGGGATTTTACCAAAGAAACGCAATTAATCACAGATATTGAGAATTTTTCATCTTTCAACAACAAAGCTAAAAGTGCATCAAACGACACATAATCAGATGGAATGGATTGATTGATGTATTTGAAAAGGATAGAACTACTAATGTTCATAAAATTCTTCATACCACATGCCAATCTTCCACCAGCATTTCCAGTGGTTAAGCTGAGTTCCTTCCCACCTGCAAAAGCATAAGTAAAATGTAAATTAGGCTAAAGTAAAAGCAATCTATCAGTTTCTTTCTGCTTCTGGATTTCGAACATGTAATACACGAATAGTTGACGGGGATTCTCCGAAAAAAAAACGGATTATGGGAGTGTGTGACTTGAACTATTGATTGGATTGCGCAGATGGATGACTTTTTCATATCTGCCACATTTTAATTTGCAATAAAATGTGTCTCTTTTCTTTTGGTAGGAGGAGAAATTACCAAACGTCTAGCATTCCCTCACGCTTGGCGCCAATGAGTCCTTTAAAAAAAAAAAGACTATGCCTTCGCCAAATAAATATTAAGTAATAATAGCATGGCATTTCGAGTTCGATATTAATTTTTTCTCAAAAACCATTTATATTCATTCAATAATTTAAAATTTTCACATATTCAAAAATATTAATATATAATCAATATTACTATAAAATCATATCATATATAATAGAGAATATTATATAATTTCTAAGTTTTCATGTAAAAAAAAGTTTGAATTTCAATATCTATTTTCTTTAAACTTGACCATAATGCCTGCATGTAATAATAGCACCATTTATATCAACAAACTAAGCTAGTCACCATAATAGGCCTAACTACTATAAGATTCTACTAAAATTATTTATTCAAGCATTAAATATTTTATTCTTAAAAATAAAATTCTACTAAAGAAGATAAATAAAAAAGTACTTTAAAAGAAAATTATATGAACTAGGATTTGCTAGGATCAAACCTCTACTTGGACTATAGCATCGGGCTTAATCCAACGACTCCAAAAGCTTTCATCATCTTCATCATTACAAAAATTGGCCACCTGAAAACAAGAAAATTAAACAGTTGAAATACGCAAGTAATTTACCAACCTGTGAAATTATTTTAATCCTTGATAAAATAAAAAAGAAAAACAAGGTTAGGAAGTGTCAAAGAGATTAATTGAAATCACTGGACAAGGTTAAGTAAAACAAGAAGCATAAAGTGTAGCATACCAGCATCATCTCATAAGGTTAAGTAATGCATACCATTGCAACCTCTAAGACCCCACCCAAGGCCAGGCCATCAATGGCAGCAACAGAGGGTTTCCTTGACGCTGAATGAGGAAGTTTGTTAATTCAACATATCAGAAACTGTCAAATGAACGGTGAATAAGAAATTTGACAATAATTGTGTACGTTCTACAGTATCAGTGATGATTTCTATTGAAATAAACATAATAATAGCATTGGAAAATCAGTATAAACATAATAATAAAGACCCATGAAAAATAAAAGAAATAAAAAACTAAAGTTAGTACATTTTGCTGCTTGAATTCCAGAGCCCATTAATTCTCCTCCAATGATTGCAACCTTCTTAACTTTCCTTAGAACCAGACCACGATCAGTGATCCCAGGTACCTATCCAAACCAAGACATGTTTAAGCAGAAGATGCTATAAGTGAAAACAAAGAAAGCACTAGCACCTTGGGAATTGGATATTTCATATATAATAGCATTTATATAGAAATCAAGTATGTGCATCAGGGTAGCTAATCTTGGTTCAAAACATTATTCATCGCCATATTACCCTCTTAGGGTAATCAGAAATACAAAGCCTCAAAACTACTGATTAAGACATGTATTGTAGAACAGAAAAATAAGCATGAAGTCAAAACACAATTTCAACCAACCTTGGTTGTTCCTCTTTGAGCAAAGAATATACGAACCAGGCTTTTGCATGTATCCAAACTGAAAGTTATAGTGAATTTTCGAATTCCATTCTGTAGAACTGCAATAATAACAGGAAAATTGAGAAGTTCTTTTGTGAGGTTGTGACTTCTTTTCTTTTCAATAAACATTAAAGAAAAAAATGAGCCAAGTTAAACAAGCTATTGTAGAAAGGTAGGTCTTTGTTGGCCAAAGTTATAGTGGCTAAAAGTGACTGAATTTTGACTAACTAATAAATACATGACATGTGAAGAGTTTGGTGGAAGTTGTTAGTTAGAGTGATGGGTCTATTGTTAGTGATTATTGCAGGACAAAAAAGTAAATAAACTGACCAAAATAATGTATATATCATGTGGGCTTTTTTTTGAAGAAAAAAATTTGTTAGTATTTTTTAAGTAGTTAATTCCAAAACAGTAATGGTTGGGGTTTAGTGTGAAAATCTATTATAATGTTAGATTAATAAAAGATCATGAACTATTAATGATAAGAGTAATTTAAAAAAAAATAAGAACTAAATCATGTAATATTTATGTAAGCTCTTACTATTAATATATTTGTGACATGAATTATATGAGAATATAAATTTATAAAATATTAAAATTTTATAATAAAATATTTTTATTTTAAATAAAAATAACTATTAAATAGTATTGTTGATTTTATCATAGTTATTATTATTTTTGTTCTTATTATTATTATTATTATTATTATTATTAAAATAATAATTTTACTAATGCTATGCCCTAATATTTTTAGAATCACACTGTATAAATCTGGTTAGACTTTTATAAATTTTTTTTATTATAATTATTTGTTATTTTAAAATTTTTAAAATATAAAAAATTTATATTGAAATACCAGATTAGAAAGTTATATATGGGTTACTTTTTTCGAAAACGAAATTTATTATGGTTTAAATTTATATATGTTTGTAGATATGCAATTTTATTTAAGTTCCAGTCAAATACAAAATATGAATTTCAGTTTTTATTCATTTTTATTCTATTTTTATCTTTTATTGTAATATGTAGGAGACAGTTGTGGTCTTAGCCATCCAAAAATTTTAAAGAACTATGACTACATATGAGATATATGTCTAAAGAAATAAAAAATATTATGTAATTTAGTAACTTTATATGTATTAATTTTTTATTATATAATAGATTTATATCTTAATTATTTAGCTCTCTAATATTTTTTACTTAACCAATTTAATATTATACACTCAAGTTTTTATACTTATCAAATTAGTTTTTATATATTTATCTCTATATCTATTTTTAAGAAAAATTGTTTGTTCTTTTAATAATAACATATTTAACATTTATATTATTATATAAAATATTAGCGATGACTTATAGAATTATGTTCTGATAATTATATTGTGTATCTTAGATGTTATTTTTTGCAAAAAAATATTCAGTTTTTCGTTTAATTTTACATTCTTTAAAAAAAAATTACCAAACTTTTTTTTATCTTAACTTATTTAATTCTAGCTATCATTTTATTTTGATATTCGTATCTTATATTTGATAACAGTATTATACCTTTAAGTAATTAATAATTTATGATTTTTTTCAAGTAATTTTAATTAATAATTTTTGTAACTAAATACACTATAAATGTTTGGTCCATTATAATTTTATAATATATTATCAATATGTTGTCTCTTTTATGTAATTCTCATATTAAAAATGATATTATAAAAAATAATTTATAAGATTTTTTCTTTATATTTGGATAAAATCAATTCAATAACTATATATTATTCCTAAATTACTTTTATGTAATGAAAAAATCTAAAAAAGAAGTTAAAAAATTTGTCTATACTTCGACCCCTCCATATTAAAAATCCTAGATCCGTCCTTGGTAATCTAATATAAAAATATTTTATACACTATTATGATTAAAATATTTTTTACCGTAATTTTACACGAATATCCTAAAAAAACACGAGTGACTCTTTTTGTTTTATATTTTTACGTTTTCTGCTTCTCAATGCCATTTCTTCCTTAGTTTTAAAACTTATATCATGGAATTAACGAATAATATGTATAATCATGGATATACAAATTAAAAAATAAAAAATTTTTAGTTAAATAAAAATTAACAAATTAATATCTTAAAAAAACATAAACGTTGATAAAAACTAACAAATTTACTTCATGTGGTTTTGTAGATTTTATATTTGTTTCTTTAAAATTTTATACAAAGACCACGTTTTATATAAATATTAAGAGAAAAAATAAAATTAACAGTGAAGTCAGTTTTAAGACAATCTGGTATAATTGATTTTTCACTAGTTTATTTAAGTAAATTATAGAAGGTATGACATTATGAATTCAAGATTTACGGATGTCAGTTTTAGTGGATTCACAAAGTAAAAAAGCAAATCTTATTAATAAAACTATTATGAAGATTTTTAATAAGAGTAATGTTATATGACTAACAAGTATTATTATTTTTTGTCAGCACTTAGTCGCAGAGGCGGAACTATATGAAATATTAGAGGGGGGCAAAAAATATTTACACAATAAAATAAGACTAAAATAAAAATTTTAAGGGGGTCTAAACTGAAATTTACATATAATTTACAAGTAAAAAAATTAAAATTAGGGGAGCTACTGCCCCTTTCCTCCTACCTGGCTCCGTCCCTGCTTAGTCGATAATAATTTGTACTCATATTTATAGAAATTTTGTACACAATAAACATACACTTTACACATATGTTTATTAAAGTTTTGCACATACACATGAATCATTACCATTTGCACTCAAAATTTTTAGAGTTTGAATATATAAATTAATAAAATTTATCTGTTAAAAATAATTTAATATTTATATTCACCAAAATATAAACAAAACTACTAAAAATTACTAATTTTCAAAAATTTTTCTTTTATTAATAATAATAATAATAATAATAATAATAATAATAACCATGATAATATCAATAATACTGTTTAATAGTTATTTTTATTCAAAAAAAATATTTTCTTATAAAATTTTAACATTTTATAAATTTATACTCTCATATAATTTATGCCACAAATACATTAATAGTAAGAGTTCACATAAATATTACATAATTTAATTCTTTTTTTTTTATTACTTTCATTATTAATAGTTCATGATCTTTTATTAATCTAACATTATAATAGATTTTCATACTAAAGTCCAACCATTAAAGTTTTGGAATTATCCACTTAAAAAATACTAACAGAATTTTTTTTCTTCAAAACAAAGGCCCACATAATTTTGGTCAGTCTATTTACTCTTTTGCCCTGCTACTCACTAACAATAAGGCCTATCACTCTAACTAACAACTTTCACCCAACTCTCCACATATTATGTGTTCATTCGTCAGTCAAAATTTAGCCACTCTTAGTCACTATAACCTTGGCCACCAAAGAATTACCCTTGTAGAGAAGCTAGCAATTGACAAACTTTATCCTGAGAACTTTGAAAGCAAGTTGGAGAAACCTGAGTTGGTTCATGATGTTCAATACCAGTAAAACAAATCAATTATTCAACAGAGAATATTCAAAAATTTTAATAACCATGCTTCAATTTATAATATAAAGCTAGCAAATGAATCACAATCTTTTAATGATGGTTTCCAAAAAAAAGAGATAAAAATGACATAGAAAAGAAATGTCACAGGCACAGCATTGCATGCAAGAGTCATATACCTTTTTAAGATCAGCCAGAATCAGTGGGCTGACGTTCCTTTGAAATCAAACTCCATTTTTGCAATGTCAAACTCCATTTCTTCTTTGTGTCGCTCAGCCATCACTACAACAGTTCCTCCACCCAGGCTCTCATTGGCTATGGCAAGTTGATTTAGTAATGAACCCTGCACACCCAGTCATATTATTGTGGTTCAGATGCATGACAAATTAAAAGATCCAAATGGAGATGCACAAAATCTTGATAAAAATAAATAAATAAATAAACAGCTGACATATGTTTGAATTGTTTCGTTTTTAATGATAATGCATTGGCAGATAGTAATTCCGGAATTTTACCAATTTATCAATCCAGCCAAGAATTAAAGTATGATTTTGCTCAACTACCTCACTTTTTCCTTTCCTCAGTGACTCGAACTTCTCAGAAATGGCACTCAAGTCATGACGGTTGAAATTGTGTAATTATTGGATCCAAAATTTACTGGATCTAAAATCGCACTCAAGTCATGATGGAATATGGACCTTTCTTCCCCACATGTCCGTCCACCAATAAGGATAGAAATTGTGTGGTCATTATTTCATAATCGAATTTTGAATGAATACAAAATACATTATTACTCTCAACAAAAACGTGCGAAGCTATTCAAATAGTAACTAAACTGTTATGTACCCAAATTCTAATCGCCACTGGCTTTTATTCAATCAGAGTATTGATGAAATAACTAGCAGGACGCCTTCAGCTTTTGCCTCTGTCAACAAAAGTTTCTCAATTGTAAGCCAGGTTTCCACATCAAAGCAGCGAAGTCATATTAATATCAATGTCTAAGCAAAGGTAATTCTTAATTAATTCTTAATATGACTGCACATATTTTTATCAGAAGCAAGTTGATCAAGCCACCGCTATACTACTTTCAGCGTTTTACTGCCAATTTTATTCCTTAGTGACTTAGAAAATAGTACGTTATATGAGAGGATTATGTGAACAAGTGATGTTGGACCAATTAATAGTAGATTTAGTTTAGTTTCTTAATCATACCTTGATGCAAATCTGCTTGATTTTTAGGTTGGAAGGCAAGGTTGCAATTGTGACCGGGGGAGCAAGTGGAATAGGAGCAGAAGCAGCGAGGTTATTTGTGGAAAATGGTGCATTTGTTGTTATAGCAGATGTTAACGATGAATTGGGGCTTCAAGTTGCAAGTTCCATTGGCGTAGACAAGGTGAGTTACCATCACTGCGACGTTAGAGACGAGAAACAAGTTGAAGAAACCGTTGCTTTCGCTATCAAGAAATATGGAAGCCTAGATATCATGTTCAGTAACGCTGGAATTGCAGGCTCTTTCTATAAAATACTTGATTTGGATTTGAATGACTTTGATAACACAATAGCTGTGAATGTTCGTGGAGCAGCGGCGTGTATTAAATACGCGGCACGTGTCATGGTGGAACGAAAGACACGTGGCTCCATAATTTGCACTGCTAGTACAGCTTCTGTGGTTGCACTTGGTGGCGATTCAGCTCCTTATGGTTATAACACATCCAAACATGGTCTTTTGGGTCTTGTGCGTTCCACGTGTGGTGAGCTTGGAGCTTATGGGATTAGGGTCAATTCGATTTCACCTTCTTATTTGGCCACTCCTTTGGCATGTGACGCTCTTGGTATGGAAGCAAGCGAAGTTGAAAGTGCTGTTGTTGCTGGTGCCAATTTGCAGGGGATTGTGTTGAAGCCAATTCATGTTGCACAAACGGCTTTGTTTCTTGCTTCTGATGAATCTGCTTATATTAGTGGACACAATTTGGTCGTTGACGGAGGTTTGTTAGCCGTTAATAGCCTTGTTTCAAAAAGTAATTGAGAATCTCGCAATATGCCAATATATAAGAATTTCAATTTTCTGAAGTTTAAATTTTACTTTAGAGAGTAAAGAGTAAAGTGTGATCTTCTATTTTTGAATAGTTTTTCTTTTATATTTATTATTGGTCCCACTTATAAAATCAATAGTGAGAGATCACACTTTATTCTCTAAAGTGAAATTCAAATTTTAGAGGATCCAAATCCTATATATTGAGTGCTAAGCCAAACAGATTTTGTAATTTATAATAATCAATTAATCATTATTATCAATGTTTTTGATGGTATGAAATTAATTGATTATTATACACTATTAGATTACATCTAATAGTGTAGAATTATTCATTTTTATTTTGATTAAAAATTGACCAAATTTATATAAAAGTACTGGCCATTTAAATCTTTATTTATATATATATATATATATATATATATATATATATATATATTAAAAAATTTATCTAACAAAAATGCTATTTCTATATGAAATAGTTACTATATCACAAAACTATACTCGTTTAATTTATTTTCAACGTATATTTTATTATTTTATATTCTAACATATATTTTATATTAATAACTAATTTTAGCGATTAATTTTAATATATAACTAATATGAATGTCTATATAATATGGTTAATTTACATGCTTATTATTCGTTTTGTATCTCCACCTCCGAATTTTGGAATCTAGTAAATTAAGTTACATTTAATTATAAAAAAAATATACGGGTCAACATTTTTATTAAAATTTAGTCAATATTTAATTATTAAAAAAATAAATATTTTATATTATTAAATATAATTTTATATTATTAAAAATATTAATAATTATTAATTAATAACTACACATAACAAATTTTACCGAGGACTCTTCTTAATTATATTCAATATAAAGTCAAATTAAGATGCTGTGCAATATGCACAAATAAAAATAGCAATAGAACTCTATGATGTGGGGGCCCCACTCCTATCTCTCGTTTTTAATGCATTTTCGTCGTAAGTTTTTGTTTAATTTCTTTTTGGGGGAGACAGATACTAGCAAGTAGCCATATATATTAAGGTTTAATTTTTTTTTTTTGAAAAAATCAACACAATTATAATAAAATTATCATAATTCAACTAAATATGTTAAATTAAAACACAATCTAAATATAAATTTAACATAATTAACATGCATATAAAATTTTCAATATACAAATTAATAAAATAACATAAAATAAACAAATTTCCAACAAGGGGAGAGGAGAGGCGAAAACGAAGCTTGGTGAAGAAGAGAAGACTATTATGCTGTCCAAGCTAAAATTATAATAGAAGAAAATAATTATTATAACAAAAATTAAAATTGTCAATCAAACGATCAGATTATCTCAGTTTAACAATGTAAAAGAGAATAAAAAAACCAAAGTGTAAATTTCTTCAGATATTATGTATTTACAATAAAATGTTACTATTACAGTATAAACTAAAAAGAAAATGAATCTAACACTTTTTAGGGAGATCAATCTTTACACACGTTTATTCACAGTGTACATAAAATACAGAAAAATAGACAAAACGTAGTGTGAGAGTTGTGCAAGGGAGGCAACGCTGGAGGGAGGAGGCTGTATGTCATGCATTTGGTACTTCTGAGCAATTGAGTAGAGACAGTTGTTGAGGAGAGGAGAAGAGCGGCGACAGAAATAACGAATGTACAAATACAATGGATGAAAATTTGGAATGTATCACAACATTGAAGAGAAAATAATATTTTGTTGGAGGTTATGGGCGTAATATTATTGAAGAGAAAATAGGAATATTAACATGGTGAGCTTTCATATATAGAGATAAGAAGGGAAGGGGTTCAATAATGGCTATAGAACGTGATTTTTGTATAATTTCAGGGAGTAAAATGAAAAAAAAAAAATAGACACCAAATTTCTATATTTTTTTAATTTATTAAATATTAAATGAAATAAAATGTTAGTAATTGCAGCATAAATTTAATTTAAAAAAAAAATCCAACACTCGATAACATTGTAAGAAAAAATAGTTATTATAATAAAAATTAAAGTAACGAATTATATAATAAAAGCATATCCATTCAATCATAATAAAACAATAAAAATAAAAATTTAAATTTATTAGTTATTAAATAAAATAAAAATATTATTATTTACTGCATAAACTAAATAAAAAAATATTCAATATTTTTAGAATAAAATAAAATTAATCATAAAAATGAAAATGAATAAATAAATATAAGTGATAGCAAAATAAAAATATTAGTAAGATAGGAGTTTAATAACTACTACAGAACGAAATTTTTTTATAAAATAAAATATATATTAAAAGTATATAAAATAATATATATTAGTTAATTTTCTTTTACACATATTATTTTAGTATTCAATTATATATTTTTTAAACATATAAATTTAATTAAAGCATAACATTTACCTAGTAAGTAATTATTATTATCTTAGTAATCCAAATATTTAATTTAATATAAATATCTTACTTTTTTTTCGTTTTTTTTTTTGGACAAGTACTTTTTTTTTTCGTTGAATATTATTATTTATTAAACCAAAGTATTATATAGAAAGAAAAAGCCCAATCCAATATAATCACGTTTTTCAGATTTGGAAAAGAGGAGGGTTTGACCAAAAAAAAAAAAAAGTAAAAGAGGAGGGGAAGGAGGGAGAGCCTACCAGTGAGGGTAGGTGAAGGAGGAGAGGTTCGGAAGGGGGAATAGATTCTCTCAATTGTTAAAAAAAATTGAGTATAAAGTGTGTTTTTAACTCATTGTTCTCTCTCATATTTATTCTTGGTCATACTTCTAAAATTAATGGTAAAAGATCACAGTTTATTCTTTCAATTGTGAAAAAAAATGGAGAGCATCAATTTCCTTCAGAAATTTAAATATAATTAGGAGTAAATTATTATTTTTATTCATAAAATTTTAAATTTTGATAAATTTATCTATAAAAAAATTATTATTTTATCTAAAAAATTATTATTTTATCTAAAAATTATCTAAACACTAAAAATTACTTAAAA
Organism: Arachis hypogaea; assembly: GCF_003086295.3. NCBI lineage: Eukaryota > Viridiplantae > Streptophyta > Magnoliopsida > Fabales > Fabaceae > Arachis > Arachis hypogaea. The sequence continues at coordinate 13,816,763 of NC_092051.1, forward strand.
ATTTAAAATTATTTTTTTTTCAATTCTAACCTCAACACCCATTTCTCAAATTTTAACTCTCCCTTTGTTTTTCTTTATAGATTTCACTATTTCTTTCACTAATATCACCACTGCCATCAACTGTTGTTAGAGTGAGGAGTTTATAAGATGATTAGATAAGAAACCCATTAACTTACTACCTTAAAGTTTTGAGTTGAATGTGATGTCTTCTCATTTTATATTCTCTCACTTGATTCTTCCCCGACGTCTTTCCGGTGGTCGAGAGCTCCCACAGTGGCCCAACAAAATGATTTCAGAGTCCATGGTTTAATCGATTTGGTTTAAGGAGTATTCAAGGTGAAACATCGAAAGTCTTCATGGCAAAAGTGTGGTCTAGGTGGCGTGTCCCGTGGTGTTTTGCGGCAATGTGATGGACGAATACTCGTGGTAGAGGAGCTAGAGAGAGGGAGAGTTGATGTTTGATGTGGAGACTCACACTTAAGGGGGAGATTGTTAATGTTGCAAATGTGATAAGTGTATGAAATTAGTCTCACATCAAAGAAAGCAAGGAAAAGTGATGAGTATATAAGATGAGAGACCCATCAATTTATTATCTTAAGGATTTGAGTTGGATGTGATGTTTTTTCATCTTATGTTATCTCATTTGATTCCTCCCTGAATTCTCTCTGGTTTAAAATATATGTTAGAATATAAATACACATTGAAAATAAATTAAACTGATTTTAGTGTACAAATAACATTTTTGTTTGTTTTTTTAGGTAATTTTTTAATGTTTGGATAATTTTATCATACGGAATCATCTTTTATGGGTAGAAAATTGTAGTTTGATTCCTCCCCGAATTCTCTATAATTTAAAATACATGTTAGAATATAAATACATATTGAAAATAAATTAAACTAATTTTAGTATACAAATAACATTTTTGTTCGGCTTTTTAGGTGATTTTTTAATGTTTGGATAATTTTATCATATAGAATCATCTTTTATGGATAGAAAATGGTACTTTCTTTTTTTTCATTGATAAATTTGTCGGCGTTTAAAACTTTCGTAGTAGAAATGACAATTTACTCTATAATTAAGAAAAGAAAATGATTAGAGAATACCAACTCTATATACACCAAAGTAGCTAACTTTTTTTAAATAAAAATTAATTTTAAAACTTCAAAAACTAGTTTTACTTTAAAAAATACGTGCTCTTCCATTCCCCTTCACTTCTATTTTCCTTTCTCTCAGCATCTATTCATCTTTTTCTCCTTTTTTCTCTCTGCACCAGTCGCTCATCATATTTTCTTCTTTTTCTTTCTTAAATTTTGAATGATTTTTAATAGTTTTAGATATTTTTTTTAGTTTTCGAACATTTTTTTCTTATGTTTTAAAAAATAACATTCAAAATTTAACAGAAAATATCTAAAATCATGAAAAATTATTTGAGACCTCTTCTAAAATTTAAACATTTAAAATCTAAAAATATTGCTTGTTTTTATTTATTTTTTAATTTATATTCCTAAAAAAAACATATGAAACCTCTAAAATCTAAATATTTGAAACCTAAGTATAAAAAATATCTGAAACATAGGTATAAAAATATCTAAAATGATGCATTTATTTTTAATAGTTTGCTTTTATTTTCTTTTAATTGTATATTCTTTAAAAAAAATTCAAAATCTCTAAATTTTAAACATCTGAAATTCAGTAATAAAAAATATCTAAAATTATATTTTTTTAATAATGTGCTTTCTTTTACTTTTAATTATCCCATAAGAACATCTTAAACCTTTAAAAGTTAAATATCTGAAATTTAAGTATAAGAAACATTCAAAAGTAATGTGTTCTTTTTTTACCATAATTAAAATAATTTTTTTATTGTGTTTAAATTTTGGGCTTTTTTTTGTTAGATTTTATAAATTTTTTAAAAATAATTTTAGATATTTTTTTGTTATATTTTGGATTTTTTTTGTTATATTTTAGATTTTTTTTACAGTGATTTTGAAAGTTTTTTTCATTTAGTTTTAGAAAAACGTTGGAGACGTATTAGAATTTATTGTTTTTGCCATCAATTGAATTCCTTTAGTTTAGTAATTCAATAGCATATTTTATCCCACAATTTTTAATATTGATGACTAATTAATAGTCAAACCAATAAATTCAAATTATTTTTTAATATTTTTATTATTTTTAAATATTTTTAAATATTTTAGATTTTTTAAATTAATTTTAAATAAAGAAGAAGGGACAAAATTATACCTGAAAGTTCATACGCTGGACAGTAATACACTTGAATCGTTTAATGAGTCACGCGTGCACAGTAATTATACACTCTGGCGGACACAATCACCATTCCGGCCATTAGCGTGTGGCGTGGTTAGTTTGAGTGGACAGGTGGCTCTATTTTATCCTTGCTGGCACGTTCAGATTCAGTGAGCTGGCCATTTAGTGCCAACTCAGAAAAAACATTTTATTTTGATGATTAATTAGGCAAAATTAAGGCTGAAACCCTTCGTTATCTTTTATCGAATTATGAACTTCAAGGTTTTCTTGGTGTTTAATGTAACATAGTTTGCACGTTGAGAGAGTTAGAGAGCCCTAACAGAGAGGCAATGGCATTGCTCTGAAGTGGTGACTCAGTTGATCGTTGGAGCAGTACTCGAAGAAGGCAACCCACACCACCACAGTGACGATCACGCACTGGAGGCAGGGACGATCTAAAGGTAACATCTTTTGAACTTTCCATTGTACCTATTATGATCGAACATGCTATTAGATCTTTGTTTAGTTACTAGTTTGTGGTTGTCCGAAAAAAAATGAGGGTTTTCTGGGTTTAGTTGTGGTTATGAGGGTTTTGTTTTTCTTCGTAGATGTCAACTCACATCACACTTGTGTATCACCATGGGGGGAGGTTGGAGAGAAATTCAAAAGGGGTTACAATATACAATGGTGGTCAAGTGTCCTTAATACCTAGAGTCAATGTGGATATGCTGAACTTGTTTTTCATGGAGGGGTTGTTCAAGGATTTGGGATATATTCACTGGAAGGATTTTTACTGGGGAAAGCCTGATGCCGAAGGTGGTGTTGCTCTTAAGCTACTTAAGCTTGATAGGGATGTGGTGAACATGTATAAGGATGCAATTACAAATGATGATAGGGTGGTACATGTGTATTGGGAGCATACAGTAGACATTCCAACTGAGGTTGAGGTGGTTGACGTAGATGCAGAAGAGGTCCCTACCCCTGAAACAGAACCAGCCAATGTAAATGCAGAGAGTGTGAAATCACCTGGTGGGAGAATAAAGAAGAGGGCACAAAGAAGTCAAAAACTAGCCAGAATTCTGAGGCCAAGAAAACTAACAACAACACTAGGCCAGAAGTCATCCCAGAGTTCATTACCTTCAATGAAGATAACCAATCCAAGGGAAAGACAACAAAAAATCACATAATCTAAACCAGCAAAACAATCTCACCCACATCCCAAGTCCAAAACAATGTCACCCACAGCCTAAGTTAAGCCACCATATGTGGCCCAAGCCCAACACACACCACATGTGGCCCAAGCCCAACATACAACTCCTGTGGCCCAAATCCAAACCACTCAAACTGGACCACCAACATATTCTGAACCTGAAACTCAATCACAACCCAACCTTCAATAAGATGAGGTCCCTACCCAGGAATCAAGAGCAAAACAAAGGAATAGAAGAAATTCTTACAAGATGCCAGCTCCTAGTGGACAGACCTTTGTGCAAGGAGGCATAGGTGAAGCTCCAAAAATATTTGTCCCTCGTGCAACCACTGAGTTATCAGAGAGTGATGATGATGACTCTGACCCAGATTACCATCAGTATGAGTCTGAGGAGCTGCACAGCCCTTATTCATCAGACTGTGATAGTGACTATGAGGCAGAGCGCACTGTTTGGCCTCAAGGAAACCCGAATGCTGCTTTTGGCTCAGTACATTTAGAGATGGGAATGGAATTCGAAACTATGGACCAATTCAAAAGAGCTGTTAGGAAGTTCAACATACAAATTGGAAGGAGTATCATGTTTAGCCGAGTGAAACCAATGAAGTGTAAGACGTTTAAACTCTTTAGTTCCTGGACTATCTACTGTTCTAGGTCTAATGAACTAAAGAGTTTTCAAGTTAAGACGTTTGTCAACTAACATGTTTGTGCACAAAGCCACACCAACAAGTCAGCTGATAGAAAGTGGGTTATTGAACAGCTGGAGGAAAAGTTGAGAGATCAAAGGGACTTTAAAACATCTGAAGCTGAGGCATGGTTTAGGAGAGAGTTAAATGTAACCATCAACTACAAGAAAATATAGAGGACAATGAAGAAGGCAAGGGAGAATATTGAGGGCTCGGAGAGGGAGCAGTATGCTGAGTTGAGGGATTACATACTTGGCCTGTTGACAGCTAATCCAGGAGCAACTATTGATATGGACACTACCCCTATGCCTGATTCCCTCCCGATCTTCAAGAGACTCTACATATGTTTTGACGCTTGCAAAAAAGGTTTCATACAAGGTTGCAGACCATTTATTGGACTTGATGGTACATTCCTAAAAGGTTACTACGGTGGGCAATTGCTTACAGTAGTGGGACAAGATGCTAACAATCAGATCTTTCCCATTGCATATGCAGTCGTTGACTCAGAGACAAGAGATAACTGGAGATGGTTTCTAGAACTCCTGCATCGTGATTTGGGGAACTATAGGGTGCATGGTTAGAACTTTATGAGTGACCAATAGAAGATAATTGTTAAATGTTGTTTCCTGGTTGATTTGTATCACTCCGCTTGTTAATTGTTGTTGTCTGTGTAAACACAGGGTCTGATACCAGCCATGGAGCGAGTTATGCCCGGAGTGCATTATCGTTTTTGTGCAATGCACATTTGGGCCAACTTCACTAAAAGATGGAAGGATAAACAGTTGAAAGGAGCAGTGTGGGAATGTTGTAGAGCCACCACTGTTACTAAATTTGAGGCTGTAATGATGAGGTTAAAGGAAATCAACAATGTTGCCTGGGAATACTTAGATCGACTTGACCCAAAAACTTGGACAAAGGCACATTTCAGTGAGTGGCCTAAGGTGGACAATGTCACTAACAACAACTGTGAGACTTTTAATGGTAAGATTCTCAAATACAGAGGCAAGCCAATCATAACAATGTTAAAGGAAGTCAGAGTTCATATCATAAAGGTTATGGCGTGGAACAAAAAATCTCCAAGTGGCTATGTTGGTTCTGTTGCACCAAGGCAACTTAGCAAACTTGAGAGAGAGAAGGAAGAAAGTAATAAATAGACTCCCACATGGACAGGGGATGGCAATGGAGAAATATATGAGGTTGAGAAGCACCTTACTAAGGTTACTGTTGACTTGGAAAATCAGAAGTGCACCTGTCAATTTTGGCAGCTCACAGGCTTGCCTTGCAGACACGCTTGTGTAGCACTTGCTCTGAGGGGTCGTAGGCCAGAAGACCAGATTTATAACTGGCTGGGAATGGCTGCATATAACTAAGCATATCAACATAACATCAACCCTGTACCAAACAAAGAATTTTGGGATAAAGCTTAAGGCTATCCTCCACTACCCCCTCATTATAAGACACCCATTGGTAGACCAACAAAAAAGAGAAAAAAAAAAAAGAAAAATGAGGCAAGGCCAAATTCCAACCCACATAAGCTTAAAAGGAGATATGGAACAATCATTTGCAAATACTGTAGAGAGGTATGAATATCCTGTTTTATGTATTATTTCTAGAGATCACGCATACTGTTATATTTACACTTTCTCATGTTTATATGTTGTAGAGTGGCCACAATAGTAGGGGTTGTGAAAAAAGCTTGCTGATATGAATGATAAAGTTGCAGCTATGGAGGCAGAGGAAGCTGCTGCTGCTACAATAACCCTGCACAGCTACCACCACCCCAACAACAGAACCCTAATGATGCTCCTACTGCTCCAAGACCCCAAGTCTAACCCTATGGTCTCCACTGAAACCATGAATGCTGCAATCCCAGCAATGAGGCAGAGGTTTTAACAGTTTATGCCAACTCCAACTATGAGACAACAACCAAATCCGGGTCCAATACCATCAAAGCTAGTCCCAAGAGGAGTTTCTGGGAGAACCAATGGCCCAGCTGCAACAACTGATCAAGTTGGCCCAAGTGAAGGTGGGACCATGCAAGGGGCTGCAACAGAGACATAGAACCTTTACTGAAGACTGATGTGCATGTTTTGTTTACTTTGGGAAGGCTGTTTTGTTTATCATCATAAACCTTGGGACTTTTTTTGTAATCTAGTAGTATGTGGTATGTTATGTTATATACATTGTGACTTTGCTTGTTAATTAGGTATTTCTGGCTTGTATGAAAACTCAATGGTTATGGTCACTACTATGCCTATTTTGTGATTACAATGAAGCACAGACTTCTGATTGAAAAGATGTTGTTGGATATTGTATGAGTCAGCTTGGTTATGAATTGCTTGTTTTGAACCTAATTTTCACATGTTTACATTTTTCTCTTATGTCAATGGTTGATGTTATACCACTTACAACATGTGATTCACAAAAAAGGAGAGCTTTTTTTTCTTCCATTTATTCAATGCAACTTTGAAAGTTATTACACATGATCCTCACTTCTGAGAATATATCATCAAAATCAATAATGCCCAAAAATCCAACCCTAAACAAATACCCATAACCATATTCTTAATACAAATTATTTCACCCCAAATCATATCAACTGTCTTCTGTAACTGTTGCACATCTTCTTCCAACTTGCTGGAACACTCTGTAAGTTCATTCATCTTCTTGTATGATTGTTTCAATGGCCTTTCTTCAGATACAACCTCTGTCCCCACGTTTCTTGTTTTTCCTTCTACTTCGTCCAGCCAAACAAAATACTCACAACGACGTTCAGCACTCTGAAGATTAGGCACAACAATCCAAGGAGGGTGAAGAAGGAAACAAACGGATAACACCAGTAACAAGAAGAAACGCAATTTCGAAACCTACCTCCCACAGAGGACATCGCAGAAACAATCTGTCTGGATTCCACTCTGTTCCAAACTTGAGTACCACAGCTTCAAATCCGTGCAAACACTTGCCGTTGTTGTACTCAAACTTCTTTTTCTTCTTCTTGTTCCTCAACAACGAAGACCCGCCACCAACAGCGCTGCCACAATTTAGGGATAAAGAGCTCGATTTTTTCTTGAATGAGGCCATGTTCTTAGTTATTGATTAAGGTGTTAGGATTTCAACACAGAGCATCTTCCTTCTGAAGATAAAAGAGGATTAATCATTAAAATAAAATATTTTTTCTGAGTTGGCACTAAATGGCCAGCTCACTGAATCTGAATGTGTCAGCAAGAATAAAATAGAGCCACATGTCCATTCAAACTAACCACGCCATACGCTGATGGCCGGAATGGTGATTGTGTCCGCCGGAGTGTATAATTACTGTGCATGTGTGACTCATTAAACGATTCAAGTGTATTACTGTCCAGCGTATGAACTTTCAGGTGTAATTTTGTCCCTTCTTCCCAAATTTTGTTGGTATATTTACCGCCGATCTAATAGTTCGCTATTAGTTTATACATATTGGTTATTTAGCCACAAAAATGCTATTTTACACTAAAATCAGTCATTAAAATCAATTATCAATGTATTTGTGTATAAATATATTTGTAATTTAATTTATTTTAAATGTGAATTTGTATTTCAACATGTATTTTATATTGATGGTTGATTTTAGTGTACACGTAACATAATCAATCTAGCCATTAAGGGTGTTTATAGTGCGATTTGAATTGGTTTTGAGTAAAAAATTTATCCGATTCGAATACTAATTTTACTTGTAGTGCAATTTAAAATTTGAATTAAAAATTTTGCAATTTTATAAATTAAAAAATTAAATATATATAATAAATTTTAATATTAAATTTTAAATAACCAACAATAACATAATAAATCTTAATAATATACTAAAAAATCAATAATAATATAACAATAAAAATAAAAGATTATAAAATACTTAAAATAAATAAATAAATTTTGAATATAAAATATTTATTAAATAATAATAATAATAATAATAATAATAATAATAATAATAATAATAATAATATAAAAATATACAATAAATTGAACAAATTATAAATGTTTTAGTTACTATTGTTGTATTGATATTGAGGGTGAAATTTCTAATAAAATCATAAACATGAGAACAGCTTTCAAGCCGACATCAACTGATAGCAAGATAGGATTATTAATAGGGCAAAAAACCATAATGAGCCAAAGCAAGAATCGTGTAACCAAAATGCGCCAAATCCAATTTCGTTTCAGCAATGAGCCAAAGTGTATTTTAATATAATTCGAACCAAGCTGGTTCGAATTTCTCTCCTTCATAATTCGAACCATCCTGGTTCGATTTAGTGTTGTAGGTATTTGAATAATTCGAACCAGTAAGGTTCGAACTCCTCCCATACATAATTCGAACCACCCTGGTTCGAACTTCTCTCATACATAATTCGAACCAGGTTGGTTCGAATTATGCTTTGAAATCGATTCCATGTAATTCGAACCGGGCCGGTTCGAATTACTCCTAATGCACTCCTTCATAATTCGAACCAGGCTGGTTCGAATTAGGTGTGATTCGAGTATATAAGGAGTTCGAATCACCCTCATTCGAACCATTATCCCTTCACCCCTACCCCACAAAATCTCAGAGAAAACGACCCAGATTCTCTCCGAGGAAGACCTGAACGGACTACTCTGCTGATGGGGGACGATCCGGCACAGTTATATCGGTTGGACGGAGTCGCTCATATAGCCGGGGTCATCAACGACGAGGTTAGTACGGAAATATTTTTGATTCAAGCGTTAGTTGTGCTTTAGTGGTTTTGTATCCTGGTTAGACGGTACTTTATGTTAGTGGTTTATGTAGGTGGTTTAGGTGAGGGGATTATATAGGTGGTTTATGATAGTGGTTTAAGCTAGTGGTATTAGTTAGTGGTTTATGTTAGTGGTTTAGGGTAGTGGTTTTTGTTAGTGGTTTAAGTCAGTGGTTTTTGGTAGTGGTTTATGTTGGTGGTTTATGTTAGCGGTTTTTGTTAGCGGTTTTTGCAAGCGGTTTTTATATGTGGTTTAGGGTAGTTGTTTAATGCTAGGTGGTTTAAGTAAGCCGGTTTATTGAATTTCTTTCTTGTTAATGGCTCTCGTTAATTGTGGTATATGCTAGCGGTTTAGTTGTGTGGTTTAGGGTTTGTTTTCCAGTTAGTTATCTTTCATGTGATGTTATGCTGTTTAATTTAGCGAAATGGTTAATGTAAACCGGATTATGGAAACCGTTTTATGTAAACCCGTTTATGTAAACCGGTTTACTTTAAACCGGTTTATGTGAACCGGTTAACTGTAAACCGGTTTATGTGAACCGGTTTACTGTAAAACCTGTGTAGTTATATATCTCAGTATGCGTTTCTTTTCATGCGCAGCCCGAGCGATGCATTAGGAGCATGAGGCGGCAGCAGGGCATGCGTCTTGATGATAGATACGTTCCATACTTGCAGATGGCAGGGCTATACCATCTTGCAAGGCTGAACGACCGGTGGTTCCGGCTAGACGAGGCGCTCGTCAGTGCATTCGTGGAGAGATGGCGTCCCGAGACGCACACATTTCATATGCCGTTCGGAGAGTGCACGATCACACTCCAGGACGTGGCATACCAGCTGGGTTTGCCTGTCGATGGCCGTTACGTGAGCGGGTGCCTGTCAGAGTTTCATATATACATCGATGGCGGCCGTCCACCCTGGGTCTGGTTCCAGGAGTTGCTAGGAGTTATACCTCCTCCCAGTCAGGTTCAGAAGTATGCAGTGAACTGCACCTGGTTTCAGGAGACCTTTGGTGAGTGCCCTGAGGATGCAGATGATGAGACTGTTCGCCGATATGTCCGGGCGTACATCATGATGTTGCTGGGCACGCAGCTGTTTGCGGACAAGTCTGGCAACCGGATTCACATTAGATGGCTTCCATATGTAGCGAGGCTGGAGGAGCTGGGTACGTACAGCTGGGGTTCGGCAGCACTGGCCTGGTTGTACCGGTGCATGTGCAGGGTGGCAAACAGACATGTTGTGAAGTTAGCGGGCCCGCTCCAGCTACTGCAGTCTTGGATCTTTTGGCGGTTTCCTCAGTTTAGGCCTACAGGATATGAGGCCTTCAGCTGGCCTTTGGCGTCGAGGTACTATACTGGGCCTATTCTTTTTCAATATGACTTACAGAATTGCGTGTATGTTAATACTCTGTTGCATAATGTAAACACATATATCAGTATATGTAACTCATATGTATGGTGCAGATGGGCAGGTTACAACCCTTCCGGTAGCGAGAAGGGTCCGAGAGTGCGGGCATGGAGGCTTAGGATAGACCGGTTACAGTCCAGGGAGGTTAGTATGCTAATTAATAACTGATGCTCTTTTAGTTAAATATTTTACACTTGGCTCGTACAGTTGCCCTGATAATTGTGGGTTTGTTCTGCAGTTTATATGGATGCCGTACAGTAGCCCCGACGTACTTCAGGTGTTGCACCCGGAGGTTTTGGAGCCTCGGCACATGGCGGTGTGGCGCTCTGTGACCGCGCTGATCTACTTTGCTGTCATAGAGTGGCATCAGATAGATCGTGTTCTTCCTCAGTTTGGAGGGGTACAGGCCCCTCCGCGTCCCGCCTTGAACATCGACTTTCTGATGTCCAAGGATGGGAGAGGCGGCGATCGATGGTTCCCCTCTTCCATGCCGAAGTGGCATGCATACTGGGACGCTCGTCAGGACAGTGTATTGAGGTTCGATGTTGTTGCCGACCCTGGACCGTCTCATCAGTTCCTTCAGTGGTGGAGTCAGCATGGGAAGAGGTTCCTGGCACCGGACACTCAGCTGGGGGATCCGAGATCAGTTCCTATACCAGTTGAGGCCTCACAGCGGGGTCCGGGGCGTGTGCCTGACATGGATCGGCCGGATGACGTGCCTGACAGGCGCAGGGTTGAGAGGAGGATGGGTGTAGGCCCATCGTAGGGTGGCCAGTAGCCCTCCGGGATTGGTGGTGTGAATCCCATCCGATAGACATTGAACACCGAGCTAATCTGATAGACGCTGTGAACATAGGAGCTCCAACTCACACGTGCGTAGGCACAACATGCAAGTGCGTGCTGACACGGGAAATGAAGCGCCTGAAAGTACCCACAGTCACATGTCCGGGAGGCAAGCGATACTCGGTAAGTACCCAAGGAGAAAGTACCAGTCGGAGTGGTCTCCGCTACGGTGAACTCGGAGTTATCACGGTCATACAACGTCACAGTGAAGCACCTGGCCGTCTTCAAGTTGGCCTCGATACACTTCACCAAATGCTGACTGAACTGCTGTCCGGTGCCCATCTGGGCCTTAGCCTCTCGCCCCTTGCGAACAAAGAGTTCGGCCAGCCTGCCATATGTTGCCTTCACCAGGGATGCTACAGGAAGATTTCTTACACCCTTGAGGATTGAGTTCACACACTCGGAGATATTCGTCGTCATGTGACCGAATCTCCTCCCTTCATCGCGATGCTGCGTCCACAAGGAGTAATCAATACGGTTCGCCCAATCACACATCGCCGGGTCTTCAGACCGCAGTATATCAAACCAGTAATCAAACTCAACCTCAGTCTTCGCGTACGCTGCATTCACGAGAAGCCTCCTAGCGTCTTTGCCCTTGAAGGTAAGGGCGAAATTAGCAGCTACGTGTCGTATGCAGAATGCACGGTACGCAGATGGTGGTAACCAACCTCCGTCCGGGGCCTCAAGCGCAGATTTGATGCCGTTGTGCCTATCCGATATAACCAGCAGACCGGGCTGCGGGGTCACGTGCTGCCGAAGGTGCGAGAGAAAGAAGGTCCACGACTCCGCATTCTCACCCTCTACTAGTGCGAATGCGACAGGTAGAATGTTGGAGTTCCCGTCCTGTGCAATCGCAATGAGCAACGTTCCCCCATACTTACCATATAGATGTGTGCCGTCAATGCTGACTAGCGGCTTGCAATGCCGGAATGCCTCGATGCACGGAGGGAAAGTCCAGAAAAGTCTGTGGAAATAAGCTTGAGAGTCGTCCACCTGTCCTCCAACTATAACCGGGCTCGTCCTGAGGACCGCAACAGTACCAGGCATCGTCAGCTGGACACCCAACACCCACCTAGGTATCTCGCTGTATGACTCATCCCAGTCACCGTAGATGAGGCCAACGGCCTTCTGCTTCGCCATCCAAACCCTCCTGTAAGTCGGCCTAAAACCAAAATGCGCTGCCGTGGCGTTCAGGAGCACCTTGATGCTAACCGATGCGTCAGCCCTAACCATTGGCATAATGAACGCCGAAATCACAGAATGATCCAAACTTCTGTGATCACTTGATATGGATGTGGCTAGGCAAGTGTGAGGGCCATTGTACCGTTTGACCTCCCAAAGGCCCTTGCGCTTCCGGAGACTTAGCCGAATCAACCATGTGCAACCATTCCCGAACTCGGAACACTTACCCACATACCGGCGGTGATCGGACTCCACCACCTTGTACTGTACCCCTCGCCGGATGCTGTAAGTCTTCACACTTAACAGGGCCTCATCTTTATCCTGGAATTGCTGACCAACTTGGAACTCTGTGAGACCAGCATTCCCTTCCGCATCTCTAGCTCCGAATCCAACAGGGTGCCCTAGCGCACCCTCATGCGTCATGGCGTCCAGGTCCAGCGAAGAAAAATATGGTGGATACTGCTGTGTGCCAGAGCTAGAACCACCGCCAGCCAATGCAGGCCCAGCCGCTACAAGCTCGTCCCCGCTATCTTCCTCAATCGTTTCGGGCTCAACGTCGTCCTCATCAGGATCACCCAATTCTCCGTCTCCGACGCCAACCGGTGGAACGCCGTGTAAAGCGTTTGGCAGAACATCAAAGGATCCTACCTCGTCGCGGACGCCGTCATTCAAATCAACAGCAAATGACGGAGAGGCGACAAGTTGGGCCGCTGGCTCGTAAACTGGGACGGAGGAAGAAGCCACAGCAGCCATCGAACTGGAGCCAGCTGCATTGGCTACATTGGCGGTATTCCGGTTCGAACCGCCTGAGCTGGATACCACATCAACCAGCTTTGCCAGCAACTCTGGTGTGCGGACCTCCGGAAACTGCCTCCGACAAAGAAACATGACTTGGAGGTCCTCATCACTACCAATCGTGAGACAATCATACTTCACCGTATCGTGCAGGATCGTGACTGGAATGCGATAGAAAAACTTCTTAATCCGCTTCGCACCTTCCAGGCCAAGTTTCATCAGCACAGCTCTAACCAGGTCATCATAGCTTGTCGTTCGATTCACCACAATATAGAGAGGATTCTTATCTGTGAACTTCACTCCGGACCGAGTTTTCCTCTTGATGGACCCTCTGTGGTGTACCAAAACAGCAAAACTCTCCTCTTCGCTAGTCATCTTAAGTCCTCTAATGAGAGCAAATCACGTTTACAGCGTTTATATAGAGCTCTGACTCCTACTAATTCGAACTAACCTGGTTCGAACCATGATACATGTAATTCGAACCAGGCTGGTTCGAATTATAACAATCAGCCACTCTTTGGTTCGAACCAGGTACATGTAATTCGAACCAGCTTGGTTCGAATTACTTCAGTCGACCTCTCTTCCCATAATTCGAACCAGCCTGGTTCGATTTATTACACTTGACTAATCTCCACATAATTCGAACTCAACCGGTTCGAATTACATGCTCTCCTGGTTCGAACCTGACCGGTTCGAATTATTCACATTTTTTTAGTGGTAGTTCGAACCAATGTGGTTCGAATTACTTGCTAATAGAGTTCGAACCTTGTTGGTTCGATTTATATAAAAATGCCTCCTGGCTTATTGCTGAAACAAATTTCTGTTTGGCGTATTTTGGTTAAACTTTTCTGCATGTGGCTTAATATGGTTTTTTGCCCTTATTAATATGATATCAGTCATTAAATTTTATTATTATTTATTATTATTTTTAGTCATTAATTCAATTTTTTTAATTTATTAATTTAATGATATATTTTAATTTATATTTTTAAATATTAATAAAAAATAAAAATTTTAATATTTTTAATATTTTTATTAATTTTAAATATTTTTTTATTATATTTTATATATGTTTAAAATTAATTTTAAATAGTTTTTGAGATTTATATATAGTCCAACTAATAGTTTATTGTTATTGGTTTATACTAATTGGTTATTTAGTAACACCACCGCCAACCCCGTTCTGTTGTATTTCAAGTCTCAGTTTCAATAAAATTAATTTTATAAAATTGATTTTGAGTAGAAATAAATTTATGTTAATATAATTTATGTTTAATAATTTTATATTAAAATTAATTTTGATAAAATAAATATTATTTAAATAATATTAATTAAAATTATTTTTAAATAAATAATTATTAAAAAAGACATGACATTAAGTTATAATTATTTTTTATATATATTTAATTTTTTTTATATTTTTTATTTATATATTTTTATATAGTATATTTTTAGTACTTTTAGTATTTTTTTAATATGTTATAATTTATTATTATTATTTATAATTAATTTTTTTATTTAATTTATTTTATCTAATAGGATTAATAAATTATATTATAAAAAAATAATAATAAATATAATGTATAAAAATTATTATTATAAAAATATATAATATCAAATAAAAAATTAATAAAAAAATATAAATAATAAATAATAAAAAAAGAGTTTATATAAAGAAAAACAATAAGAATTCTATAAATAATATAATATGTATAACGGATAAAATTGGTAAAAAAGATAAATGCTAAATATCAATGGCTAAAAGTCAGTTAGTACAACGCAGAAGTTAAAAATTTTTGCTTCTTATAAATGTGGTTTTGTGATCAAAATCTCTTCTGCTTTTATAGAGCATTTATAAAGAGAAAAATTAGCCAAACAAAATATCAAACCTTTTAAAAAACTATAATAAATACACCTTTAGTATTTAAGACCTTGATAAAAAAATAATTTTTTTATTAAATTTTTTATTTTTTAACATTGGACAAATTTTTAATAATGAAAACAAAAATCAAAATATTAAAAATATAAATTTTTATTTTTTTAAAATTTTTAAAAAATATTTTTACATAATAAATAAATAAAATAATATTTTTATATAATTATATTTAAATATAACTGATAAATTAACAAAAAATTCTTATAAAATATTTAAACATAAAATTATTTTCATTTAAAAAAAAAAAAAACTTATCCGATCCTATCCTATTTTTCGATCCTTTTTTCTTCTTCACTTCTTGTTCCTAATCTAACTTGAAGGGGGAGATGATAGAGTTTCAAGGCAGTTGATGTCACTGTACCTGATGGCTCCAACCTTGAGGGGAGTCGTCGCGGTGGAAGGGACAACAGCGGTGGTGGTAGGGGTTACGAAGGTGGATGGGTGGCGACGGCGGCTGGTCGAGGAGTCTAAGGCAACATGGGTCCCAGTGGTCGCGGTAGAGTTCGTCGTGGTGGTGGATAAGGTGGAGGATTTGATGACGGTGGTGCATGCTACAGCCGTGGTGGAATGGGTCAAGGATTGCAACCAGGGAGGAGGCAGATGCAGAGGCAGGTTCGGCGGCGTTTGTGCCAGCGGAAGCTGCTACAACTATAGCCATTTCTGGGCATTTTGCAACAGACTTCCCAACCAGCTCAAAGGTAAGATTTTAATATCCCTACTCATACTACTCTTTGTTTTTTTTTTTTTTTAATATTATTTTTATTTATTTAAATTGTGTCTTCATATCGGTTAGCAGCACTGCAGCACCAGATTACTCTCAAGAGACGCGCTCCCACCTAGGGGTATTTCTTTTTTCTTTTTCCAATTGATTCGTAATGGTTTGCGATGATGAGTTGTGTGTGTTCCTTACTATTTGATCTGATGTAAATGTCTGTACAATTGTTGTTGTTGTTGTTGTTGTGGAGAGGCGTCTTTCTCCATTGATGCAGAAAATCCAGAACAGGATTCTAATTGTCCTTTGCCAAAAGGTCTTAACCTGTTTTCTTCTTATCTTCAATTTTGCATCCAATAAGAGCAAGTGAGATTTCTAAGTAATGCAGCATGAATTGGTTGTTTTTCCTTTGGTTTTTGATGTCCTGGCTTCTGTAATTTCAGAATAATTTAGGAACTAAGGTAAGAGAAGATCTTTCTGCAGCTACTGTGGAGGTTTGTATCCACTCTATTGTGTTTCTATTAATTTTTTTTGTTCAATTCCTCAAACTATATCTACTATATTCATCACTCTTCAAGGTAGTGAGTTTTAATTCTCGACTTTTGCCTTTTTGGGTCTTTCCTCTTCTAAAATTGGGTCTTTTTTTTAACAACCCATTTCAGCTTTATTGTGTGCATCTTGGTTAATCTTATCCCGGAAGTGATGCTCAGGTAAGATGATTGAATATATCTTCAATGATGAGTGGTAATTGCATTGACTATATTGTCTCTCTTTTATTCTTATAGTCTTTATGGTAATGTAAGAGTTATGATGGATGATATTTTATTTTGGGTTTCATTAGGTTATGATGGGAAATTTTAAACTTTTTATTTTCCAGGCCAAGTCTGTGGAATATGTGGATGTCATCTGTTTTATGGATAAATATTTTTGTCAATATTTATTTTGTTTATAATTTTGACTACCACCAAGACAAATTCTTAGTTATCAAAATATTTTCATTAGTGAGCATCGTGCTTATGATTTCTCTTTAATATCCTGTTTATACCCCTTGATTATCTGTAATTTTCATTGCCTTGCGATTTGCTTGAATAGCAATAGAGGTAATTTTTTATGGTTTTATCCTCTTTGATCACGTTATATCCTGAGACCTGAATTGTACTCAGGAAAATGGAAAAATAGGATTAATTACTAGTAATTCACCTTTATCTTATAATAATGATATAAGTATTTTTCGTTCTTATTTGATTAATTGCATTTTCTCTACTTTCTTTGGGAAAATTATTGCACTATGAGTAGATCTCAACTCTTTGAGGCAGTGAAAAACTATGCTGGTTCTGAATTCGAGTTGGTTTGAAGAGTTTATACTCATTGGATCCATACCGTGTCAAATCGTGGTGATAATGTATTGTAGAAGTTGTGTTTTTGGAGTTGTTTATGATCTTTGTGAAAAAAAATATGCTTCTTGGTTTTATAAAATGGTTGAAGATAATATATATTTTATTTATAATTGTCCCTCTAAAATTAATTATAAATTTATAATACACTTTCAAATTATATAAGATTTTGAATGTTATATACAATGACAAAATAAAATACTTTAGGTAACAACAACAAAAAATAGGGTAAATTATAATAATAGTAAAAAATTTTAAACAGTTTTATTATTTTAAGTGTTTTACATGTTTATTATTGTATTTTATTTTTTAATTTTAAGTTACTAACTAATTCTACTTTAAGTCATACAGTACAAAAGTTTATGTGTATAATTAATAATTTTTTTTCTATTTTATTCTTTTATTTATGTAATTTATGAATGCATTTCAGCTTTGTTAACGTACTTATCTTTATATCACAATTGATATATGATACAGTCAAGAAAAAAATTTGAAAATCTTAAATCTTCATCTTAATTTTTAAATAAGAAAGTATTAAATGTTTTTAATAATTTTAAAAATAATATATTTAAATTTTTATTTTTTAAAATATTAAGAGAATAAATAATATTTTAAATAATTACTCATTGTGTTCTATAATGCACAAGCACAATGTCAATCAAACTTTGTTATTAATCGTTAAAATAAATCATAGTTTGTAATTTTATATATTTATTATCATTTATACCCATAAAAAGATGTCATTATGTTGACCTAGAATGTTATTATTTACATGGGTAATTAATTTATATGGAACTCCGACCCAAAAACAAGAAATTTTAACATGTAGAATTTGATTTTTATTTCTGCAATTCCATTCACATAAATTAGCATGTTTATTTTATTTTATTTTTTTTTTTACCAAAGATATGAAGACTCGAATCCGCAACCTCTTAGATGAGTATGGGGAGTTTATGCCATTTGAGCTATTACTCATTGGCAAATTAGCATGTTTATGACCATAACTATTCCATGATTCTATATTAAATCCTGAATCTTATAAATAAATTGATCGATTGTATATTTATAATTTTTTTTGTCAGATTTTAATCTATATGTGTTATTTAAGCCAAGTGAATATTATTTTTATACCTTACCTTTTTTATTCATATATACCTAATATTTTTTTTTATTATATAAGGTTACCCAATTAACGCCCAAACCTCATGGCTCCATCGTTAAGTCCTTGTTAGTTGTTACTCATTTCAATTCAAATATTAATTCATCATTTTTCTTCTTCTTCGACCTGTTTTATTTCAATGGCTTCTTCGTCTACCTGTCTCTCTTCGAAGCCATTCCTCGGCGGTTCCATCTCTCCCAATTCCAACCTCCGATCCCAATCCTCCGCTTACGTTCAAGTCTCCCTCCGCCCTCGCATTCCCAAAAGCTTCCGTCAGTTCACTCTCTCCTTCCATCTCTTTTTTCTCTTCATTGCATCATAATATATAAATTTCTCTTCCAATTATTATTGTTCGCTGACTTTCAGATCATCAGCTACTGCAATCTGCTCCCTGTTTATTCTTTCAAATACGTGTTCTCTATTGTGTTTATTTATTTGCTTTCATGAATGCAATTTTCCCAGCTTAATGATTTTGAATACTGAATCAGTTGCTGTATTTTAACGTTTTAACTTCGATATAGCATGTAATTCATTGTAATGTACTCATTGTAATAGGTGATTTTGTTTAGTTCATGTAAGAACTCCTCGGAGGGGGCATACACACATGTTTCATCTTATGTGAAATTGATTCTTAATTTGATTTATTTATTTTTTCCCTGAAACTTTCTACCTATTAGGATTTTAAATTTTAAGCTTCCTAGATGATGTATACTTAGTTCAAATGCTGCTAACTTGGTCTTGACTTTAACTTCCGACAACATTAGTTCTGAGTGTTTCTTAAATGATAATGAAATTAAAGGAAATGGTTGGTTTGTAATATAATGTCAGTTATGCATTTAAGAGTTCATAGTTAATGATATTGAGATGGACACTGGTTTGAGTTTCTGAAGTCATTGGTGAATTACAGAGATACGGGCGGCTGGAAGTACCTATGGAAATCACTTCCGTGTGACAACATATGGAGAGTCTCATGGGAGAGGTGTTGGTTGTGTCATTGATGGGTGTCCTCCTCGCATCCCTCTCTCCGAGTCTGACGTGCAAGTTGATCTTGACAGAAGGTACTGTATAGTGTAACAGATGAATATATTTTAAGATAGCTTTTCATTGTTGTAACTATGAATGATGGGAAATGGTTGTTTCTTATGCATTACAAAATGTCTCTAAAGAGTAACATTGTGCAGTTCTTGTGTATAGGAGGCCAGGCCAAAGCAAAATTACAACTCCTAGAGACGAGACTGATACGTGTAAAATATTTTCAGGAGTCTTCGAAGGTTAATATTTCTTCTATATATTTGTTGGGAAGCTGTATGTTTATTGCAAAAAAAATGAAACACTGAAGTATAATTTGTTAATTGCAGGACTTACTACTGGAACTCCAATCCATGTATTTGTACCTAGTACTGATCAAAGAGGACGTGTGAGTATCTAATGCTATAGCTTATATTCATGTACAAAAGAGTCAATAAAAAACAACCAACACTTATTGTTATTCTAAACGTGCTGTTATAATGTTGAACTAAAGGAAGATTCTTCTCCCCCCCCCCCCCTGTTTTTTCTTTTTCTTTTCGTTGCACGTGTGTGTTTTTTTTTTTTTGTGGTGGGGGGAGGGGGTGTTAATCAAAGATGATAAACTATATATTCTTCAGAACCTTGCACTTAAAACCAGCCATATATGTTTGGGGACTAACTTTGAATTGGTCGTGCTAAGACTGACGTTAGATGGGTGTTTTCTTAGATGACATATTTGTGCTGGAGAGGCCTCTCGGCGCTCCTATTCCCTTCCTACTAAGTGTTAATCTCCCTAACTTCTTTACTAACTCTTGACTACTAACTCCTAACTGATTCAACGTCCAATAGCCTCGTTCCTGTCATAATCTTTTGGTAAATCTATCGTCCTTATTTGGCAATTGATTAGATGAAGTAATAACTTGTAGTTCGGAGTCTTGATAATAATAATTGATTATGATTTATGACGACTCACAAGTTCATATTTGGTATTCTTTAGATGATTCTGTAATGCTTATAGCTTTGTTCATTACATTTTCTGGGTTTCAGGACTATAGTGAGTTGTCATCGGGTTATAGGCCTTCCCATGCTGATGCAACCTATGACATGAAGTATGGTATCAGATCAGTTCAGGTATCAATTTTTATGATTTCATTAGTTTGGCATTTTCTTTTAATCAGACAGGCATTAAACTTATGCATCAGGGCTCTTATTTTTAAGGGGGGTGGTAGATCTTCTGCAAGAGAAACCATTGGAAGGGTTGCTTCTGGTGCTGTTGCTAAAAAAATCCTTAAGGATTTTGCAGGAACTGAGGTGTGTACTTGTCTTGTGGTCTAGGCTAGAGTTTTCTGCCTGTTTTACACCAATGGAGTTTTTGTCCCTTTTTTAGCGGTCCACTGCTTATTCTTTGAAGAAACTGTAAAATTGTATCAATAGATATTAATACGGGATAAAAATATTTCGAATCTAATTCTCCCCCTTTTTTCATTGTATGTTATGTTTTCTGTTATTCTTCTATCAGTTCCCACCTTTGAAAATACATGCAGAGAGTACATATTTTCTTCTTCTTGATAGGCAAAAAGTTTTAAAACGAGAAAAGAGGAAAGTACAACAAGGGAGAGGATAAGACATCCTCTAAAACAAGAAAAGAAACATGGAACTTTACACAGTAAAGACATAAGCGAAGTTGTCCAACATCAATTATTTATATATGTCTATTCATAGTTGGGGTATATTTATGTGCATGTATCATGTTTTTATATGCCAATTCCTTTAGGATATCCTTTGCTAAAGGTCTCTTACTTTTCAGATTCTTGCATATGTGTCTCAAGTTCACAAGGTTGTTCTGCCAGAGGACTTAATTGATAATGAGACTGTGACACTTGATCAGGTACTAAAGTGAATATCACATTTATATATGTTTATTGGTGCCTTTTGTAAATTTGTCTGAAGTATTAAGTCAAACAAAAATGTTTGAAGGAGATTTAATGTATCCTATACATGGAGAATTGAAGATGACTATTTGTTTTAACTTCAATATTTTTAAATGGTACTAACTTATCAGGTTGACATCTTCTCAACCCTCATCTAATGGACTGTCTTTGCATATCATGTCTATACTTTTCTTTCCAATTTTGTGTTAGGAAAATAAAAATGGTATTCGTAGATAAAAAGGCCAATGCCATAATGTGCCAAATTGGTGGATATTCTCTCTAACTTGCTTTCATAATTGGTTATTACTCTCTTATATTATTGCAATTCTGAAGCTGAAATCTTGCTCTGGCATATATTCTTTGGAAACTTTCCAGATCGAGAGCAACATTGTTCGATGTCCTGACCCTGAATATGCAGAGAAGATGATAGCTGCTATTGATGCTGTCCGAGTTAGAGGTGATTCTGTTGGTGGTGTTGTGACATGCATAGTGAGGAACTGTCCACGTGTAAGTTTTCTACCTTTGTCTGTCAGCATAAAATTACTGAGCAAGTTAGCAGTTACAATTTAGGGTACAAGTAAACTTGTAAAATTGATTAAATATATAATAACACAAGGGTTTTATGGGCGAGTGTAAGGTATTTGGTAGTTGATACCCATGGATAATAATAGTACTAGTAATAACAAACACTGAAGAGAATTTCTGGATTTAACATTGAATTGCAAGAATACAAGGGGCATGGCGTTTCAAGAGTCCAAAACTCTCATTGTTGAATGGTTGTTGATTATAAAATTAATCTAATGAAGGCATGACTTGAATATTCTATAAAATCTAGAAAACACTGGAAACTAGGCCTTAGTTGAACTCAAACAAGCTGTGCTCAAGTCATCCTTGGGAGTTTTAAGAGCTTGCTTTCACGTGTAGCATGTATCCATGGTTAAATTTGTAGCCCATCAATGTTAAGAGTGCTCGTCTGATCCTGCTATTGGTACTTTAATAATTAGCACGCAGAACAGAAGGAAGACTGCTTTAACTTATTTTAGTGCTGTATTATTTGATGTTCAATATATCTTTCCGCCTAAGAGTATAATTGAATCTATTATATATCAGGGGATTGGTTCACCAGTATTTGACAAACTTGAAGCTGAACTGGCTAAAGCTGCTATGTCATTGCCTGCAACCAAGGGCTTTCAATTTGGTAGTGGGTTTGCAGGTATTTGGATTGCTTATGTTTATTAACTCTGATTGCCTGTGTTACGATATGACCTGACTATAGCAGAATTGTTTTAAAAATGCTATTTTCTTCAATTACTTTGTCTGATGATGGCTTGATGAAATCATTACAGGTACCTTTTTGACTGGGAGTGAACACAATGATGAGTTCTATATTGATGAACATGGAAGGACAAGGACAAGAACAAATCGTTCTGGTGGGATACAGGTATCAATTTCCATTCTATTATTACTAATTAGCTGTCTCTAGATGTGCAGTATGATGGTTATGTGTCTATAAATATTTTACTTACTATTGTCTGTATTGATAATCAGGGTGGAATTTCCAATGGAGAAATCATAAACATGAGAATAGCTTTCAAGCCGACATCAACTATTGCTGTAAGTACATTCTCTCCCTCTCTCTCTCTCATTTTTGCGGGAAGGTTAATCAGTAATTGAGGTAGTTTACTTAACCACTTTCGTGAGGACAGATGCCATATTCATTACTCAACAAAAGTCATCTTTTAAGTGGAAGTTGAGGAGCAAAGGGCTTTTGTTTTCCTGGTCACGCATGATTTGTCAATTTTAAATTGTAGAACTACTGGCATTGAACAATGAAAATGAGTTCTTGTGTGAATTTTGTCAAAGATAAAATGAAAGGTATAAAAAGACCAGCTCATTTAATTTCCTGCCATATATATGTTCACTAGATGTTTAGCTGATCAGGCAGTCTTTTTCGTGACAATTTGACTGTGTTTACTTAAGTATTTTATCTGAAGTGAACATGGTGTTATGCTTGTGCAGAAGGAGCAAAATACGGTGACTCGAGATAAAAAAGAAACGATTCTGAGAGTTCGTGGTCGTCATGATCCTTGTGTTGTCCCAAGAGGTTAGAAACTCGGCCTTTTGCCTTCCTTGTTTCTTCTTCTTGGAAAGAGATTATGCTTTATATATTAATTCATTTAAATTGCTAGGAGAGTACATTAGAATTAACTGAAACTAAGATCAGATAGTTCGTTATGTGATGAAACATTTTCATGTGTCTTTGTTATCTTCAATTACAAAATATAAACATATGTTGTTTGCCTGCACATCCATGAGTGGAAAATGTATTGTATGAAATCATTGCTTGGACTGTTGTTGCAGCTGTACCCGTGGTAGAGGCCATGGTAAGTTTGGTGCTTGTGGACCAGTTGATGGCGCAGTATGCACAGTGTAATCTGTTTCCCGTAAACTCAGATTTGCAAGAACCTTTGTTGCCCGTATTACAGCCAGAAGAAGTACCCTCTTGAATGATATTAAAAATACCAGTGGTTAATTATATTTATTCGTAAAATTGTATTCGTATTATTTTGTACTTATATGATTAATTATATTTATTCGACTTTTAAAAAATCAGTGGTTAATTTTTTTTATTTAAATACATTCGTATTATTTTCAAATTAAAAGAATATACTTATTTAAAATAATATGAGTACGTTGATTTAAATTTAACAAAATTTTAAAATAATAAGAATATGTTTATTTAAAATATTAAAATTTAAAATTTTAAATAAACTTACTAATATTAATTTTAAATTTTATTTAAAATAATACAAATATGTTTATTTAAATTAAAAAATTAAAATAATAAGAGTATATTTATTGAGCAGCTTCCTTGATAATGATCTCTTGAGTAGCTTCAATCTCGACTCATATATATATTCCTCTCTTCATAAACCGTGGCAGTTTACAAGGATTTATGAGTTTAAAAAATCCTTCATAAACCGTGGTTGGTTATAGCATAGTTGTTAGAACCGAATTGGTGATCGAACCGATCAGGTTATTGGATTACTGATTTAACCGGTGGGTTACTGGTTGAACTGATAAAACCGGTCGTACGTAAATAAAAAATATAAAATAGAAAAAAATTGAATAAAGTGACAATTAGGTCTATCCTTAAAATTTTTTACTTCAAATTAATTAGCCCTTGAAAAAAAAATAAAATATTAATTTAGTCCTTCAAAATAGTAAACGATGAACACATTACGTCCCTCTATTAATTTTTCATGTGAAATTTAGTGGTGATGCTTAGATGTCCCTACTAATTAGTCTTAAGTCGAAATCTTCGAAGATCTACTAACTCAATACTCTAAAAAATTTAAAATAAATATCTTTACTAACATTTTAATATGTAAATGTAAATATTAAAATATTTGATACTTATTTTAATAATTCTATAAATTCTAAAGAATTAAAAAAAATGAGTATAAAACAAAAATTAAATTAAATAAATATAAAATAATTTAGTTGTGTATGTATATAATATATAGAATAATTAGCACATAAATTTTCAAATGAACACACTAGCTTGGTGACATTGTTCTCTCCCAATTTCCATTATATCTCGCATAACACTAACAGTCTAACACTGTAACTTCAAACTACACAATGCACACTCTATAAATTTAATGTTCACAAGAAAAAAAATCATCAACTTATTCTCAACCAATTCATACTTAGGAAACTAATGCCTATGTCTCTCAACTAGTTGTGGTCTTCAATGGATCCCATGAATCTAGACAGCAAGTCTGATTTGTTAAGGCCCATCGTCGTCGTTGCCATCTCCATCCTCCTCTGCCCTATCATCTCCATGACCACATTGTCTACCACTCCGATCGCTTCCTTCAGCTTTTTATCTGAACCAATGTTCAGTAATCGCTTCAGTTTTCATATGAGCGACAACGGCGACATTGCTCATTGTACTAATAGCTTGGATGCGAGGTCGAAATTGTCTGTCAACTTGGACTCTGGAAAAGAAGGAATGAAGCACTCGGTGTCTATTTCAAATGATAATTTGCATATGATGTCAAAGGAGAATCTTCTCATGATGTCCTAATGTCCAACAATCTATATTTCTTGCCGGAGAGTGAAGAAAGGCGTGCCCTTGGAGTAGTTGTGGAACTTGATTTTGAGGATGTTGTGGACGTTGTCGGGGTTGAAGGTGATGTTATCGAAGACATGGAAGTGGATGCTTTTGGTGGGTGAAGTGCAGAGGAGGTGGATGTACCAGTCACAAAGATTTAGGAAGTGTGTGGTCTATGACATGTTGAGGTAGGTGCGACATGTGTGACAATTATACCATGGCTTAATCTTGGAGCTAAAGAGGAGGAAGGAAAAGATGGAAAAGAAAACTGTGAAGGTGAAGAAGTAGAGTATGAATGTTAGAGTTATGCGAGATATGATAAAAATTGGGGAAGAACAGTGTCATTTTCGAATAAAGGGGGTTAGGAATCATTTTGTCCCTTGTTAGAGTTGTTAGGGATCATTTTATCCCATGTTATAGTTTTTAGGGACCATTTTGTCTTCCGTTAGAGTTGACAGAGCCAAAGACCAAAGTGACTGATGGAATTAATTATTAGGGACCAATCGAGTTATTAATATTAGTTAGGGACTAAAATGTCTGGTCTGAAATTCTTTAAGGACCAAAATGGGTATATACTCTATTTATTTTTATTGTTTTTTTTGTTTATATGATATATGTCGTTGGTTATCAATCCTCCGTTACTGATGAAGAACCGATCATATAAAAGCAAGGTAAAAGTATCTTTTTCACACACTTCCGACTTGAATCTCATACTGACTTAAGCATTGGAGTGTCTTTGCAGGTACACTCCCCCCTCTCTTCTTCTTCATTGTCCACACCTACGCAAGTTGAAAGGAAAAGCTCGGAACATACGAGTTAGCATTGCAGCCTTCCGAAATAAAAATTTATAGTTTAAAATAATACTAAATTAAAGAGTACTGACAGTATTAAAAAATTATAGAATATTTGTTTTTGTTTGACATTATAAAATTTATTATTCTTTTTCATATTTTTATTTTTTATTGTATTTATTTTATTTATATGTTAAATATTTTTATATTATTTTTGTTAGTGTTCTGATTTTGCATGTATATAAAAAAATTATTTAAATTGATGTCTCTTTTAGTAATTTTTTATTTAAAAGTAATTTTGAGTAGTATATTTCAAATAATATTTATTTTATTATAATCTATTTTGATATAAGAATTATTAAACACAAATCAACGTTAACACAAAACTATTTTTTATCAAAATTAATTTTGTAAAATCAATTTTATGCAAATTTTCGTTTACAAACTGTAATTCAAAAATGTCTCGTCCAAAAAAAATGATATAATGTATTTTTTTTAGTGCAATTGCAATGTATCCTCCGGTATTGTCATTTTGTCATAAGGTTTTAATTTTTAATAATGCCTCGGGCAAGATGGTTTGGGTCACCAATTTTACTATGACATAATAATTTAAAAAAGATATTTTAATTGGCTAAATTAAGAATGCATCTCTTAAATTTTTACTCTCAAAAGAGCCTTAAAAAAAATAAATATACAACTTATTTAAATATATAACTTATTTAAATATAATTCAATCAAGAGAGACACTTTTATAACTTAGATAATGTAAAATTAATACATAATACAATATAATAATATATTTTAAAATAAATTTATTTAATTAACAATATAAATATAAAAATATATGGCCTTCTATCAATGCCTGGCTGTTGGAAATTGTATGGTCATTATTTAAGAATTAAATGAAGAGAAATATTAGATGGCAGCAATTGTTGTAATTTATAGTTATTAAGTAATAATTAATAATATTTTTAATAGTGTGAGATTTTATCAAATAAAATAAGATTATTCACTTTTTTTTTTATTGATTATATGCTGACCAGAATTTAATAAAGTTACTGGTTCTAGATTTTTCCATAAATCAATACAAAATACATTGTTACTCTCAACAAACACGTGACTCCTGTGCACCAAACATGCTATTCAAATAGTAACTAAACTCCTTTGTACCAAATATGATGAAACAAGTTTGCAGCGTCTTCTGTCCCGTAACCATACACACAAAACAACAAAAGTTTCTCAATTATAAGCCAAGTTTGCCCGCCAAAACAGCGAAGCCGTTGTATTATCTTTTAAATTTTTTCAATGAGAAAAGAATACAGGCGTTCATATAAGGACAATAAAAAAAGGACAAATTCTCTAGTGTAGATTGCTCAAAAACATTTACATGTGTAGATTTGAGTTGGTTGAATTTCATGAATGACATTTGTCCACTGTGACGGACAAACACTGCCGCAACACAGTATTGGCAGCATTATTTCTGCATATGGGGGCAGTTACTCTATAACCTAATCATTATTAATGACCATTATACAAATTAATTAGCAGGGTGATTGTATGAATTGTGGATTATGTGAATAAATTATGTTAGGCTAATCAATCATACTACACGTACATTAAAATTAGTCACAAAAACTAGTTATTTGTATAAAATATATATTAATATATAAAATATATATTAAAAATAAATTAAACAATATATATTTATATATAAATATATAATGATTGATTTTAATAATTAATTTTAATGTATTTATTTTTAAATTGAAAAAAATTAGGTAATTAATATTGTTTTTTTCATATGTTATTGTGTCTTTGATGGTATCTAAAATGTATACCTCATCTAAATATACCGGAAGGATTCTTCAAGTTTGACCGTGAAGTGTATATGTGTAAAAAATATTCTGAACGCTTAAGTCAATAACGATATATAAATTGGGTTTATTTGTGAGAAAAAATGATTAAATTTTCTTAGCTTTTACCTTGTTTTGCGAGTTTTCACTTATTTTATAGAGACTATTCTGATGTTACAGAAACATACATGACTCAAGCATAAATCCGATTAAATTATAATTCATACACTTCTGTAGTCCGCTTTTTCATTTAAGACAGGTTATAACTCAAATAGTTATTTAATTGTTATAAATCCGCTTTTTCAACTAATACTAACTCACTCTGCCTTTTTTTTTATATATATATACTAATAATATTAGTCTCTTTAACATTTTTTTTTTAAATTTACTACCTGTTCAATATTTTTTTGTACAATTATATTCAATATTGGACTACTCTACTATGATATTTAGATTGGAAGGCAGGGTTGCAACTTGCAATTGTGACCGGGGGAGCAAGTGGAATAGGAGCAGAAGCAGCGAGGTTATTTGTGGAAAACGGTGCATTTGTTGTTATAGCAGATGTTAACGATGAATTGGGGCTTCAAGTTGCAAGTTCCATTGGCGTAGACAAGGTGAGTTACCATCACTGCGACGTTAGAGACGAGAAACAAGTTGAAGAAACCGTTGCTTTCGCTATCAAGAAATATGGAAGCCTAGATATCATGTTCAGTAACGCTGGAATTGCAGGCTCTTTCTATAAAATACTTGATTTGGATTTGAATGACTTCGGTCGAGTCTCGGTTCGAATTGACCGACCGGTTACTGTTGGTTTAGCAGTTCAACTCCGGTTTTTAGTTTTGCGATTTTGGAATATAACCGAACCATAATTTTCATCGATTTGCAGTTTGAACCGGTTTTTAAAACATTGGTTAGGGTTGGTAAGGGTTGGGGGGGGTTACTAGTTAGTAGATCATAATGCTAAACGGCTATGTTTTGTTGTTTTTTAGGCAAAATAAAAAAACCAATCGAGTTTCGGTTTGATTTGACCAACCAATTATTATCCGATTCAGCGATTTAACTTTGATTTTTAATTTTTGCAGTTTTAAAATATAAATAAACTATAATTTTTATCAGTTTGCAGTTTAACTGGTTTGAACTGATTTTCAGAACATTAATTTTATAGATTTTCACGCTTTATATGTTAGCTATCAAAATATAGCCAAAAAAAAAAATTAGGTAATCAACGCTTTTTCCAACCAATTTTTCAATAAATAAACTAATTTATAAAAAATATAAAACTAAACAAAAATAAATATACAAAATTATTAAAAAAAAAATAAAATTTAACAAAAGAACCACCCAATAATTATTGCGAAAGAATATATAAAACCTAAAAAAAATTTAAAATCATTAAAAAAGAATATTAAATCTCCGAGAAGCTATGTTTGGAGACAAGAATAGCATATTCGATGGCGAGAGGTGTTTCTTACGTTGCGACAACGACATTGTTCTTACAATGAACATTGATAGTAAACGAGGAACGGCGATGTTGGACAAGAAACAAAAGAAACATCTAAAACTTAAGAAAAAGAAACGGCCAAAATCACTGAAAAAGAACATTCAGACCCTAACAAAAAAAAACATCTAAATCTTGATGAAAATAAACATATCCAAAATATGATGAAAAGCAACATCTAAAACCTGACAAAAAAATATTCAAAACATGATGAAAAGAACATAAAAAATCTAAGAAAAAAGAATATTCAAAACCATTTTAAAATAAAACATTCAAAATAAAAAAAAATCAAATATAACAAAAAATTAAAAAGCATCCACATACATAATAAGAAGAATGTGACGGCGGAGGATCGATTATTGTGCGGTTGGCAAAAATAGTTGTATGGAGGAGTGTTACTGTTAAAAAAGAAGCCGTAAAAGAGGAAAAAGAAGGTGAGAGTTTTAGTTTTAAAGTAATAATTTACTGTAAATAGCTAGTATTCTAATTAGTTACCTACCATGATTGAAATATAACTCTTCTATAAAAAAAAAGCAAGTTCAATTTCAACCCATTCGAGTTATAGCTCGAGTGAACTACTAACTCGATCCATGTCTTTTTTTATGAAGAACTACTAACTCGATCTCTGACGAAAAAAAAGAGCTACTTCGGCCCTTGTCTCTCCTCTCCGTGAGACAACATGGCCATTCCATGAGTTTTGTCGTCAAACAGTACACTAGCAAAAGTTGTTAATCTGGCATGTTAAGTTGTGTTGAGATGGACGTTAAGTGTCAATGTGGATGGTTAAAAAAGAACAGGATTGATTTGTCCCAAAACTCAAATTGGTCTATTTGTCCCATTCATTTAGATAAAATGGCGTCGTTTTAACGCTAAATTAATCAGAAATCTATTTGTCCTAAAAAATTTTGATATAATATTTTTAAATTATTTTTTATTACATATATATTTTTAATAAATTATTAAAAATATAGTATAATAAGTACAAATTAATTAATAAATTATTTAAATTTAAAATATTATTTATTATAAAACTAAATAAATAATTTTCAATAAAATTTTTAAATATATAAATAATAAAATTAAAATACATGTAATAAATTAGTAATAATAATCTTGTGATGTATTATTAAGTTTATTATCTAGATAATTTAAGTAATAAAAAAAAATTATAAACACATTATTTAACATATGTGTCATGTACAACAACAACAACAACAACAACAACAACAACAACAACAACAACAACATATGAAGATTAATTAAAATTTTTTGTACATTGAGTTTAAAATGTCATAATAATTAAAAAGTGATGACTTATTATGAACTTTAAGTCTTTAAGAATCGCATTGTTTGTATGTATATAGCCATATATAAAATGATATCTCTTATATATCACCAATAAAACCAATGCAAATCAACAAAAACTGAATAACAAAGTAAAACTACAAATCTAGTGCACCAATTAACCTAGAAGCAAAATTATAGAAAAATAAAAATTTTTATTTTTATTTTAATGTTTTAATAATCTCGGAAAATTGTGTAAAATAATTCTTATGGTTGATTATGGCACATGAAAGATTTTTAATTTTTTAGACTTAGAAGATAATAAGTCATTATTTTATTTTTGTAAGTTTAGAAAAATATAGAGAGAATTTGAGGGAATAAAAAAAGATATAAAATCAAATAAGTGAATAAAAAAATTAAAATAGAAATAAAAAAGTGATATTTAAGAGAGAAAAATATTTTTTTTTTACCAAAGATAGGAGAATCGAACCCATGATCTCTTAATTGAGTATGGAGAGACTATGCCATTTAATCTATAACTCATTGGCAAAGAAAAAAAATACTTATTCTTAAGATATAAAAAAGTTTAATAAATTTTAGTTTTATAGAGTTAGGAGGATAATTAGGTTTATTATTTAATCCTCTCAATCATTTTTCATTTATTTAATATCTATAATAATGTGTCAAGTATTATTAATTAATTTATATTTATATTTATTATACTATATAATCAAAAATTTATTTTAAAAAATACTAATATAATAAATATTACAACAATAATAAAAAATTAATTTAAAAATATTGTATCAATTTTTTAGGATAAATAGGATAAATAGATCTCTAATCAATTTGAAATTAGAAATGAGTCTGTCTCTATCATTTTCTAACTATTCACATTAGCATTTAACATCCACCTCATTAATTTAATGTGACAGATAAGCAATTTTCTATTAGTATTTAACAGCAAAACTCACAAAAAAATCACAGTTGTCTCATGGAAATAAAAAACAAAGAATAAAAGTGCTTTTTTTTTTTTTTTTTTCAGAAATGGTGTTATCTTTGGTGAAAAAGTGACGGAAACTGAATTGGTAGTTCATTCATTATTCTCAGCAGCAAAAGAAGTGACTGTTGAAATTTTGTAATTATTGGATCTAAAATTGCACTCAAGTCATGATGGAATATGGATCTTTCTTCCCCTCATGTCTATCCACCAAAAGGATGGAAATTGTGTGGTCATTATTTCAGAATTGAATTTTGAATGAATACAAAATACATTATTACTCTCAACAAGCACGTGCGAAGCTATTCAAACAGTAACTAAACTCTTATGTACTCAAATTCTAATCATCACTCGCTTTTATTTAATCAGAGTATTGATGAAATAACTAGCATGACGCCTTCAGCTTTTGCCTCTGTCAACAAAAGTTTCTCAATTGTAAGCCAGGTTTCCACATCAAAGCAGCGAAGCCATATTAATATCAATGTCGTCTAAGCAAAGGTAATTCTTAATTAATTCTTAATATATATCACAGCACATATTTTTATTAGAAGCAAGTTGATCAAGCCACCGCTATTACTTTCAGCGTTTTACTGCCAATTTTTTTCTTTAGTGACTTAGAAAATAGTATGTTATATGAGTGGATTATGTGAACAAGTGATGTTGGACCAATTGATAGTAGATTTAGTTTAGTTTCTTAATCATACCTTGATGCAAATCTACTTTGATTTTTAGGTTGGAAGGCAAGGTTGCAATTGTGACCGGGGGAGCAAGTGGAATAGGAGCAGAAGCAGCGAGATTATTTGTGGAAAACGGTGCACTTGTAGTTATAACAGATGTTAACGATGAATTGGGGCTTCAAGTTGCAAGTTCCATTGGCGTAGACAAGGTGAGTTACCATCACTGCGACGTTAGAGACGAGAAACAAGTTGAAGAAACCGTTGCTTTCACTATCAAGAAATATGGAAGCTTAGATATCATGTTCAGTAACGCTGGAATTACAGGCTCTCTCTGTAACATACTTGATTTGGATTTGAATGACTTTGATAACACAGTAGCTGTGAATGTTCGTGGAGCAGCGGCGTGTATTAAGCACGCGGCACGTGTCATGGTGGAAAGAAAGACACGTGGCTCCATAATTTGCACTGCTAGTATAGCTTCTTTGGTTGGTGGCGCTGGAGCTGGTCATGGTTATACCGCATCCAAACATGGCCTTGTGGGTCTTGTGCGTTCGGCGTGTGGTGAGCTTGGAGCTTATGGGATTAGGGTCAATTCGATTTCACCTTATGTTATGGCCACACCTTTGGCATGTGAAGCTCTTGGTATGGAAGCAAGCGAAGTTGAAAGTGCTGGTGTTGCTGGTGCCAATTTGCAGGGGATTGTGTTGAAGCCAATTCATGTTGCACAAACGGCTTTGTTTCTTGCTTCTAATGAATCTGCTTATATTAGTGGACACAATTTGGTCGTTGACGGAGGTTTGTTAGCCGTTAATATCCCTGTTTCAAAAAATAAATGAAGTTCTCGTTGATATTACAGAGTAATAAGTTGGATGTGGGTTATATGCTTATCAGTTCCGCTACGTTATCAACAGCTGACAACTTCTGCCAACTCTTATTTATAACTGTATTTTATGGAAGTGTCTTCGTAGATGTGTCTAATAAAAATATCTTTTTATGATTGTGTTTAATAGAAGTGTCTTTATAGATATATTTTCTGAATGTGTCTCTTTATATATGTATTTAAAATATAATAATTAATTATTATTGATAATAAATTGACAGATAATATGTTGGTACCATATATTTTTCCTATGCCTATTATTTAAAATTTGATGTATGTTCGTTTTTGTTTCTTTACCTCCTAGCAATTTATGATGTGTGGACTGTGGTATAATTTTGATTTTTTTTTACTATTTAAACCTTGTTCATACCCTGGCCCAATAAATAGGGCCCAATATCTAAGCAAAGAAGCCCAACCCAAAGGGTTGGCCCTCCTCCAGTACCAGCCTTCGTCCCAGAAGTCGGTACTAAACACGACCTGCTCCAAAGAAGTCGGATACGAGGGTTAGCTGGCAGATAACACTCATTCGAATGAGTAACTGCCCCTAGAAACTCTCTAACCACTTCATAGAGCCATATCTTAACCTCCCTAAGATATGGGAACGGTTATCCGCCTAAAAAGGTGGCACTACTTCAGCGGTGGTTATTGGTTCACCACTATAAATACCCTGACTTCCCTCAGGTATCACTAAGTCCAATACATTCTAAACTTGCTTATACCCTTGCTAACTTAGGCATCGGAGTGTCTTTGCAGGTACCACCCCCCATTCTTTCACACGTGCAAGTCGGACGGAGGAACACCGAGTTTCGGGCAAACGCGATAGTCTCCTCCCTCACACGTTTGGGCCTACCAACGTCATCCGGCCCTCTGGTTACCCAACGTAACATTGGCGCCGTTGCCGGGGACCCGAGAGATCAACCAGTGATGGCGGAAAGATCCCCTGAAGAAGGTCATGTGGAGACAGATTCTGATCAAGAGAATTTGAACACCGGAAACAATGAAGCAGATCAGAACCTCCACCAGGAAGCTAATGATCAACATAGGGAAGGCACCTCCGGAATCAAAAATCCGAAGGTGAACTCCTCGGAGGGGCGCGAATCAGAAAAAGAAGGACCCTCCCACACTAGTGAGCTTATGGGATTAATCCATAGCCGCCTCGAGCAGCTAGAACAAGAGCGGGAACGACAAAAGGAAGCTGAAAAGAACCTAAAAGAGGAGAGGGAGCGACGAAAAGAGTTAGAAAGAAAACTCTTAAAATTAGAATCCTCCCTCAAAAGTCGGAATTCCCACGGCGATAGAGAAGATTCTCCCTTAGGAGAGAAAGATCCGTTTAGCGAGGACATAATGAGGGCAAAAGTTCCGAGAAACTTTAGAAGCCCCGATATGGACCTCTACGATGGAACCACCGATCCAAAGCATCATCTGAGCAACTTTAAAAGTCGGATGTATCTGACCGACGCTTCTGACGCTACGCGATGCAAAGCTTTTCCGACAACCTTGTCAAAAGCAGCGATGAAGTGGTTCGACAGCCTCCCTCCGAGGTCAATTACCAGTTTTGAAGACCTCTCAAGAAAGTTCTTGATGAGGTTCTCCATCCAGAAGGATAAAGTAAAGCATGCACCAAGTCTCCTGGGAATAAAACAGGAGGTCGGAGAGTCCTTACGGGCCTATATGGAAAGGTTCAACAAAGCATGTTTGGAGATTCAAGACCTGCCCACCGAAGCAGTCATCATGGGGCTAGTCAATGGTCTTAGAGAAGGTCCCTTCTCACAGTCCATATCAAAAAGACACCCCGCCTCTTTAAATGATGTACAGGAAAGAGCCGAAAAATACATCAATATGGAAGAAAACGCTAGGCTAAGAGACCCAAGTTTGCGACTCGGGCACCCTCCCTCAACGAAAGAGAGGGAGAGGGAAGCGAAGAAGAAGGAAGAGCTCGGCCTTGATAGGCCAAGAAAATATCACTCTTATACTCCATTGAAAGTCCCTGTAGTGGATGTATACAGAGAAATTTGTAACACCGAAAGGCTGCCTCCCCCCAGACCTATTAAGAATAAAAAAGGGGGAAGTCGCGGGGATTACTGTGAGTACCATAAGATATATGGGCACTCTACAAACGACTGTTACGACCTTAAAAATGTGATAGAAAAGCTGGCCAGAGAAGGTCGGCTTGACAGATATCTCATAGAAAGGTCGGACAGTCATGGAAAAAGAAAGCGAGATGATATGGACAAAAGAGACCCACCACCGCAAACTCCGGAAAGACATATCCATATGATCTCAGGAGGGTTTGCAGGAGGGGGACTCACGAAATCCTCTCGTAAGAGACACCTCAAGAGAGTGTACCAGATTGAAGAGGGGTCCTCCGACCTCCCAACCATTTCATTCACAAAGGAAGATGGGCGAGGAATAATCCCTGGGCACGACGACCCAGTGGTAATCACCATAATCCTGGCAAATGCCCATCTACACAGAACACTAGTAGACCAAGGAAGCTCGGCGGACATCCTATTCAAGCCCGCCTTCGACAAGCTAGGTTTAGATGAGAAAGAGTTGAGAGCCTACCCCGACACCTTGTACGGACTAGGTGACACGCCAATAAAGCCACTAGAATTTTTGCCCCTCCACACCACCTTTGGAAAGGGGGAGAAATCAAAGACTCTGAGTATAGACTTCATAGTCATCGACGTGGGGTCGGCCTATAATGCTCTAATCGGCAGAGCTACCCTTAATCGACTCGGAGCGGTGGTATCGACACCCCACCTTTGCATGAAATTCCCGACCCCAGCAGGGATAGCAACGGTGAAGGGAGATCAGAAGCTAGCAAGAAAATGCTACAACGAAAGCCTAAACCTGAGAGGAAAAGGCAAAGAGGTTCACACAATAGAGCTCGGTGGAGCAAGGATTAAAGAAGAGCTGCGACCCCAGCCCGGGGGAAAAACCGAGGAGATTCAGGTCGGCGAAGAGGAAGGAAAAAATACTCACATAGGAGCCAACCTAAGGGAAACCTTAAGACAAGGGTTGACTAAGCTCCTAAAAGATAACTCCGATCTCTTCGCCTGGAAGGCCTCCGACATGCCTGGGATAGACCCCAAGCTCATGTCTCACAAGCTCTCGGTCTACTCAGGGTCCCGACCTGTGCAACAGAGAAGACGCAAGCTCGGCCCAGAACGAGCCCTAGTAGTAGAAGAACAAGTGCAGGCGCTCCTAGAAGCCGGCTTCATCAAAGAAGTCAAATACCCAACATGGCTAGCCAATGTAGTGCTAGTCAAAAAACAAAATGGCAAATGGAGAATGTGCGTCGACTACACCGACTTAAATAAGGCATGTCCCAAGGACCCTTATCCACTACCAAGCATTGATGCCCTAGTAGACTCTAGCTCGGGTTATCAATACTTATCATTTATGGACGCCTACTCGGGATATAACCAAATCCCGATGTACGAACCAGACCAGGAAAAAACATCATTCATCACGCCCAGAGCTAACTTTTGCTACGTGGTCATGCCATTTGGATTGAAAAATGCAGGGGCCACATATCAGAGGCTGATGAACAAGGTGTTTTCCCCTCACTTAGGAAACTTAATGGAAGTATACGTCGACGATATGTTGGTAAAGACCAAGAAGGAAGTCGACCTCTTGTCTGACCTCTCACAAGTCTTCGACACCATAAGGTTGCACGGGATGAGACTAAATCCTGCAAAGTGCGCCTTCGCAGTGGAGGCAGGAAAATTTCTAGGATTCATGCTAACACAAAGAGGGATTGAAGCCAATCCCGACAAGTGTAGAGCTATCCTAGAGATGAAAAGCCCGACTTGTTTGAGAGAGGTCCAACAGCTGAATGGCCGACTAGCAGCTCTCTCCAGATTTTTGGCAGGATCAGCACTAAGATCCCTTCCGCTGTTCTCCCTACTGAGAAAGGGGCATCAGTTTGAGTGGACTCCCGAATGCGAGGAGGCGTTCCAGGAGTTCAAAAAGTTTTTGAGCCAGCCTCCTATCTTGACCCGACCTATAGCCGGAAAAGACCTCATCCTATACCTCTCCGTGGCAGACAGGGCTGTCTCAGCAGCCTTGATAAGAGAAGAGGAGGTCAGGCAACACCCAATCTACTTCATCAGTAAAGTTCTACAGGGCCCTGAGCTAAGGTACCACAAATTAGAAAAGTTCGCCTACTCCTTAGTAATAGCCTCTCGAAGGCTACGGCCTTACTTTCAGGCTCACACAATAAGAGTCCGCATGAATCAACCCATGCAGCAAATCCTCCAAAAAACGGATATTGCAGGAAGAATGGTACAATGGGCAATAGAGCTCTCCGAGTTCGACTTAAAGTATGAAACTCGGACGGCGATTAAAGCCCAGTGCCTCGCCGACTTCGTCGCCGAATATGCAGGGGATCAAGAGGACAAACCGACTACTTGGGAACTCTATGTGGATGGATCCTCCAATAAAACAGGAAGCGGCGCAGGCATAATATTGGTAGATGAAAGGGGAACCCAGATAGAAGTTTCCCTCAAGTTCGAATTCCCAGCTTCAAATAATCAGGCAGAATACGAAGCCTTGATCGCAGGATTGAAGCTGGCTGAAGAAGTCGGTGCTACGAAAGTGATGGTATACAGCGACTCCCAAGTGGTGACCTCTCAAATAAGTGGGGAGTACCAGGCAAAAGACCCAACTATGAAAAGGTACTTGGAGAAAGCCTCGGAACTCTTGGGGCGCTTTGCAGAAACCGAGGTGAAGCACATAACTCGGGATCTAAATAGCAGAGCAGACGCCCTATCCAAGCTAGCAAGCACCAAGCCAGGAGGAAATAACAAAAGCCTGATTCAAGAGACTCTCCAGGAACCTTCAGTGGTAAAAATGGAAGACACACTAGAAGTCCTTGAAGTGGTCGGATTGAACCTCGGATGGATGAACCCCTTAGTCGAATACCTAAAATTCGACATCCTCCCTAAGGAGGAAAAAGAAGCCCAAAAAATCCGAAGGGAAGCACAACACTATACCTTGGTGAAAAATGTTCTCTATAGAAGGGGGATATCAACACCATTGCTAAAGTGTGTGCCGACCTCAAAAACCACCGAGGTGTTGGAGGAGGTACACAGTGGAATCTGCGGGAATCATTTCGGAGCCAGGTCATTGGCCAGGAAAGTGATCCGAGCAGGATTCTACTGGTCAACCTTGCAGAAAGATGCCACAGAATTTGTGAAAAAGTGCCAGCCATGTCA
Organism: Arachis hypogaea; assembly: GCF_003086295.3. NCBI lineage: Eukaryota > Viridiplantae > Streptophyta > Magnoliopsida > Fabales > Fabaceae > Arachis > Arachis hypogaea. Next base: position 13,855,341 of record NC_092051.1, read on the forward strand.
AATGCATGCAAATTTCCACGTGACTCCCCCAGAAGAGCTCATTAGTATCACTTCTCCATGGCCCTTTGCAAAATGGGGAATGGATCTGTTAGGTCCTTTTCCCCAGGCGCCAGGACAAGTTAAATACCTAATAGTGGGAATAGATTACTTCACAAAGTGGATAGAAGCAGAACCACTGGCCACCATCACTGCACAAAGAAGTCGAAGGTTCCTCTACAAAAATATCATCACAAGGTATGGGATACCTTACTCCATCACTACAGATAATGGGACCCAGTTCACTGACTCCACCTTTAGAAGCCTGGTAGCCAGTATGAAAATAAAACACCAGTTCACCTCGGTGGAACACCCACAAGCCAACGGGCAAGCCGAAGCAGCCAACAAAGTCATACTGGCAGGACTGAAGAAAAGATTACAAGATGCGAAAGGAGCTTGGGCTGAAGAGCTCCAACAAGTACTATGGGCTTACAGAACAACACCCCAATCCGCCACTGGAGAAACGCCCTTCCGACTAGTCTATGGCGTAGAAGCAATGATCCCAATAGAGATCAATGAGCGAAGCCCAAGAGTGATTTTCCACGACGAGATCAGGAATATACAGGGGCACAAAGAAGAGCTCGACCTGCTCCCTGAAGTCCGAGAAGAAGCTCAAATAAGAGAAGCAGCGCTAAAACAAAGGATGACTACAAGATACAACAAAAAAGTCATTCGAAGGAATTTCACCCCTGACGACTTAGTCTTAATCAGAAACGACATTGGAGTCAACAAATCTGGGGAGGGAAAGCTCGCTGCTAATTGGAAAGGACCATACAAGATCGAGGAGGTCTTAGGAAAGGGCTATTATAAGGTGACCGACTTAGGCGGCACCGAGTTACCAAGGTCATGGCATGCTTGTAATATGAAAAGGTACTACAGCTAAGAAGCGAACTCTACTCCCTGATGTACTCTTTTCCCAGCTTCATGATTTTTTCCCAGAATCAAAGGGTTTTTTCTGGAGAAGGGTTTTTAACGAGGCATCATAGTAGGGGCTAAGGGAAATAAATTATCAAAAGCCCTTAGTAGCAATAAGGTACCTCCTCAATTAATAAAGATCTTTTTCATTTTAAATATCTCTTTTAAATTCCCTTTTTATTTTTCCTTCTACGAAACGCGCCGATTTAAGCTCGACAAAACGTGAAAATCCCATGAACCGACCTAGATGGTCGTCAGGATAAAACGACGAGGTACAAGTCGGCGTAAAGAGGCTATAGAAGTCGATCATGATAAACTCGGAAGCAATCCGACTCATAGGTCGGAAAACGAAGCCGAGTAAAGCTAAAATGAATCGCAAAAGTAGCCTAAGTCACGAAAAACTCAATAAAACAAAATTGAGTACTAGGAATAACAAAAAAGAGATAAGGAAAAACTACGAAAGAATAGCAAGGCTGCCTTAAGGAAATTCAGAAAAGCAAGCAAGCCCCAAAGAAAAGGTTTTTTAGAAAAGATCAAGGAGTCAAAAGAACCACGAACAGAAAAAGCATGCGCACATAAGGTAACTCAAAACCCTTATCCAAAAAAGGGTACTTATTTTTTAACTTACAATAACCCTTATAAAAAGGGGTATCATAAAGTGTTTTGTTTACGGCCCTAAAAGGCCAAAAAATTGTTCAAACACTACCAAAATAAATAAAGAGTTTAAAAAAGAGGGGCCCACAGGCCGGGCCCCAATAGCCAAAATCACTTCTCAAGAGGATCACCACCAGCAGAGTCAGGGGGAACACCAGAAGCAGGAGTCGAAGAGGAAGTCGGAGGAGCGGTAGAGGAACTCGGAGCATCCTTGGAACGAGGAGGGGACTCTATGATCCTCTGACCCCGAGTCTTTAAATCAGACTCAGACTCCACCACGGGGACAGGAGGATCCACGATGGCACCATCAACTACAATCTTATCAGGGTCCAAAGGAGAAAGGTCCAAGTCAGGAGCAATAACTCCGACCTGTTCCTTGAAAATCCTCCAAGCCTCTTCAGCACCATCCGCAATAGAGTCCTCCAACTCGGTATAGGCCTTCCGAGCGTTCAGCAAGTCATTCTTTACAGACACAAGATCAGCAAACAAACTGTTGTAGCTGGCTTGCGCTGCTTTCCTCAAATCCATCTCCATGTTGCACTGGGCTTGCAACTTCTTCCCCTTCTCTCTGAGGCTGTCCCTCTCCTCCGTCAGTTTGGCGACTTTCCCCTCCAACTCCTTCTCATGCTCCTGATATATACGAAGCCTACCCTCCAGCTCCTCGACCCTCGAGGTCGTCCCTAAAGAGCTGATGGGAGTCTTCTCAAATATATCCAAGAGTTTGCCACAAACCCCCGCCGTCTTGAGACTCTCCTCAACCACAGTAGTGAGGTAGTGCCGAACAGAGACATCATCCATACTCATACGAGCATGAGGATAGATGTTCTTTCGGACGAACGCAAGAGCGTCCGCCTCACCAGTAGCGCCAGACTCTAAGGTCTTGCGCTTCTTTGGCTCTGGTTCAGGAGTAGGTCGGACGGGAGGGGGCGGCAGAGAAGAAGCAGAGGAAGAAATTACAATAGGTTGAGAGGAAGTCCCGACGTTCCGAGGAGGAGGAGGGGGAGAGACAACCATTCTAACACCTCCAGACCTGGCTCGAGACTTTGCCTTGGCTTCCTGAACCCTTTGGTAAGACTCTTGAGCATTTTTCTTTGCCATCTCTGCAAAAACAAAATGATAGCTAAAATCAGACAAAGTCGGTAAAAGAAATCGCAAGTCGGAAATAAGCAAGAAGTGCAAAAAGCTACCTAATTGTGGCTGGACAAAGGCCGGCGACCCCTGGAGAAATTTTTTAGTATCCAAGTATGGGGCCCTCCCCCACACTTCTCGGAGGAACCCCACAATGGCTACCTCGACCTCATTTAGGTCATCTAGACCATATTTCTCGCAGGGGGAGGCCTCCAGCCAATATAAAGGAAATCGGGGAGAGGAATGCTCATCCAGGAAAAAGGGGTGGTGACCCTCTACAGCTTGCACTTTGAAAAAGTAGTTCTTGAAGTCGTGAAAGGACTCGTCAAAAAGGGTAAAAAGCCTCCGACCTTGAATGGCTCGAAAGGACACCCACTGTTGCTTATTATTTAGCCCACTGAAGGGTTTGGTCATATGGAAAAGGTAAAAGAAAATCCTTAGAGAAGTCGGAAACTCTAGAGCCTGGCTGATAAATTGATAAATTTTTAGAAAACCCCAAGAGTTGGGGTGAAGCTGGGTGGGAGCCACTCGGCAATGACGCAATACAGACATTTCAAACTCTGAAAAAGGGAGGAAAACGCCCAAACGAGTGACCATACTCTCATACATAAAAAAGAAATGAGGGGCCGTCTCGTCAGCCCTCCCGAAACAAACCCGGTCTTCTGGACCCGGGACTACCAACTCGTACTTGGGCTCATCTTCTTCAGAAGTACAAATTCTATAGTGAGTACGAAGGTGGGTGATAAATTCAGTGTCAACGGAGGGCTCCTCCCCTAGAACCGTAACGTCTACCCACTGGGAGAGAGCATCTACGGAAGCCATTTTCTTTTCTTAAAAAAGGGGGTGACAAGAAACCTACAAAAGAAAAGAAAAATCAACACACGGTCTCTAAGGGAAGGGGCACGGAACTAAAGCCTACAAACCAAATCTACCTACAAGATAAAGGCACGCAAATAGAAAACATGTCACAGAAGGGAAAAAACTAACCTTTGAGTCTAAAATCAAGACAGGAGGAAGTAAGAACCTTCGAAACGCAACAATACAGCACGAACAAATGCAAGGGAAATTTGAAAGATTGCAGAAACGAAACAACGAAAGAGAGGGAAAGTATTTATAAAGACGTTAGGGGCATAATGGTAAAATGGGGGCAGTCATTAATGAAGATGCACCGTTACCAAGGCCATTAAATCTCTACGCACACCCCTAACGGACACGACGCTTGATTAGACGTAACTGTCAGAACCGAAAGGTCAAGAAAGATCACGTCGGTTCCTAAACCATCACGTCGGTCCTCCTGCAAATCGGCCAAAACCCCGAGTTGAATACTCGAACCCAACTCTTAAAAAGAAATTGGGCTCGAGTAGGGGCACTGTTCATACCCTGGCCCAATAAATAGGGCCCAAGATCTAAGCAAAGAAGCCCAACCCAAAGGGTTGGCCCTCCTCCAGTACCAGCCTTCGTCCCAGAAGTCGGTACTAAACACGACCTGCTCCAAAGAAGTCGGATACGAGGGTTAGCTGGCAGATAACACTCATTCGAATGAGTAACTGCCCCTAGAAACTCTCTAACCACTTCATAGAGCCATATCTTAACCTCCCTAAGATATGGGAACGGTTATCCGCCTAAAAAGGTGGCACTACTTCAGCGGTGGTTATTGGTTCACCACTATAAATACCCTGACTTCCCTCAGGTATCACTAAGTCCAATACATTCTAAACTTGCTTATACCCTTGCTAACTTAGGCATCGGAGTGTCTTTGCAGGTACCACCCCCCATTCTTTCACACGTGCAAGTCGGACGGAGGAACACCGAGTTTCGGGCAAACGCGATAGTCTCCTCCCTCACACGTTTGGGCCTACCAACGTCATCCGGCCCACCAATCTCTGGTTACCCAACGTAACAAACCTAATTAATTACTTACTCCATGTATCCTTATAAAATAAGGAAATTGATCATTTTAATTATTTCCTAATATTATGAAGCGTGCTTTTTTATAATACAACATTCTATATTTGATCTCTTTTAATTACAGGATTTGTTCACCATTTCATACCTTTTTTTTAAAAGTAGAGTAAACATTTAATTCGATTTCTAACTATTATTTTGAAGGATAGAGTGTCTCTTGACACAAAAAGGAGCAATTGAATAGGTAAATTTTTCGTCATTTTTACTTGGTAATAGAAATTCTTTAGGTGACATATTAAGTGTCATAATATACAAGTTAAGGACAAAAACAAGGGAAAGATAGCGTTATCTTATTATGTTAAGGAACAAGAATTAGATTGAACCCTTTTTTTTATTAAAAAACACTTTGTTCTTCGAAGTAATGAGAATTTTTTTTATATAAAATAAAAAATATTATTTCAAAAATTTCAATTTTTAAGCCATTATCATCGTCTCCAACAATATATAAGAGTAAAAAAAAATACACAGACAACAAGTATACACGGGAATAAGTCATATTTAACAAGAAATTTTTTCATTATAAATAAAAAAAAACCATTATTTTCCCAATAAAAATAGGACTTGTTCTTGTATGGATACCTGGAGGGAGAGCTCAGCCTCTAGGAATCGACGCCGAGTTATTATTTTCGGTGCCGACCTTTGAGCTTTGTGGTAATCCGAGCTTTACTCCAAGAGGATGTCCAATCGCGTAGAGCTTTGAGCAAGAAACAGGGGGGAGTGTACCTGCAAAGGCACTCCGAAGCTTAAGTCAGTATTGAGAATTCAATGTGTCTTTAGGATGAGAGGTCATACCTTTTGTAGGCGAAGATGTATTAGTCCGTTATGATTCTGCTTTATTGTATGTATTAAAGAGCAATAATAACGTGAAACGTTAGGTTGGACGTTTCATTTTTATAAATCAGCCCGTTAGGCTGGGTTGTAACGGAAGTGGCCGATTAATGACGTTGAATGCTGATTAATGACTGCAATGCCGAACTATAACGCCAATTTTCTGGGTAATAATGTGAATAATGCCGAGTTATGAATGATAAAGCCGATTTATGATATTGGATTTGTAATGGCCGGACCACAGCCCCCAAGCTTAGCCTGGGAAAATGTTTAATGAAGCAGGTTGAGCTTTTAATGATGTATGAGTCGGCTGCTGAACAGTTCGGCGTGTGGTTCTGCCTTGTAACCCCCAGGTCAAGGTGCTTTATTGAACAGTTACTAAGACTATCGGCATTCATGATTAGGATAGAGAAATAATTAAATGAAGGTATTAATGAGTTTGCGTGTTTCTAAGGTGGGTTTATTGGGTTTGACGTGACTGATTTGATGGGAAGTGGAAGCGAGATTTTGAGTTAAAGTGTGTGAATTAAAGTTTAGGAATTATGAAGGTTTGCATGCTTGGTGTTTTATTTTTCTCAAGCGTTTTCAACCAAAACATGAGTAAAAGAGGTGAGTGTCTCTTAGTTCTTTTTGATTTTTCTGCTTAATCTTGTTCTCTTCTTCTTCTTCTCCTTCTCTGCTTTTGTTTTTCCAATGGGTTATGAGAAAGAAACGAAAGGGGAGGTAGACTGGTCTTATGATTGGGTGAATGATGATGTAAGGAATCGTGTTTCTCTGTTTTTGGATGTTGGTGCTGTGAATGAGATAGATAAGTCTAAGGTTGTTAGGGCTAATTCTGGGGTTTGATTGGAGCTGCTCCCCTGTACGGTTGATGATAGGGTTTTTCATAGAGGGGAGGGTTTTGAGCATTTTTTTTTATGTATAGCTGTGTTTTGGAGGAACTAAGGGTGAGAATTCCTTTCAGTGATTTTGAGTGTAAAGTTCTGAAGCAGTTGAACTGTGCGCCCTCACAACTTCACCCCAATGGTTGGGCTTTCCTTCGGGCGTTTGAGATTCTTATGGAATTTTTGGAAGAAAATCCATTAGTGGAGCTGTTTTTCTCATTGTTTCAGGCGAAGGGTGTTTGGAAGGGTGGTTGGGTAAACTTGAACAGCTCTTCGGGGTTTGGTGTGTTCAAGTTATACAAATCGTCTTTTAAGAACTTTAAGGAAATGTACCTTAAGGTAAGTAGCTGCGAGGATGACTTTCCGTTCTATGTGGACGAGCATTTGGGGGAAAAAATTTCTCTCTGGTGATGTTCAGAGCCTCAAAACATTTTAGGGCCTGAAATTATAAGTCCAAAAGATGAGTGCATAATTGATTTTTTTGACTGAGGTTGTTGATCGGAAGGAGTTGATTTCTGTTTATGCTCTGCTGCAATGGGAGGAAAATAAGGCTGCTGTTATAGATTATTTGGGTAAGATTTTGAATTGTGGATGTTGTATCATATCTGAGATTTTTTGAACAGGTTTTTGTTTTTCTTGTTTTTCAGGTGGTAAGTACCCAGGTGTATCTGCAGCGAGTTTGAGGTCTCGGGTGAAGAGCAAAGATTTGGATAAGGAGGTATCCTCGTCGAAGGCGGATAAGGTCGGTGTTGGCGAGGTTGATCAGCCAAGGCCGGGGAGGAGGAAAGTTATTGCTAAGAAGAGAAAGGGTGATGTGGTGGATTTGTCCGACGTTTCTGATGGTGAGAAGGATGATGTTCCGATGAAGGAGGTTCATAGGTTTTGTGATAACCAGAAGAAGTTGCATGGTTTTGTTGAGTGGAGTGAGGGGTCGTCGCTCTGGGGGAAAGATTATCCTTTCATGATCACTGCTGATGAGGTATGCCAGACCCCGTCCGATGTTAGTTTGGCGGAAGAGGTGGGGGATGTGGCGATTGATCAATATATGCAAATGATTTTTATTTTTTGAGGTAAAAAATTTGTATTTGTGTTTTTGTTATGTGGAAAAGTAATGTGTTAATGTCTGATCCTCAGGTGGTGGGTCTGCGGCTGGCGAGTTTAGGACGTAGCCGTGAAAAGATTCATCGGAAGTTGGTTGAGAAAAAGGAGGATCCGAGTTTGAGGGAAGAGTTGGCTATAAAGGTTGCTAAGGTTTCTGAGCTTGAGGTGAAGTTAGTTGAGGTTGAGAAACATTTGAAAGAGGGGAAGGAGAGCTATGCCAAAGATGTTGAAGATTTAAAGAAGAAAGAAGCTGACTTATCTTCTTTGAGTACCCGTATGATCGAGCTTACTGCTCAGTTGAAGGAGGTGGAGAAGAACAAGCAAGGAGAAATTCTTGATTCCTTCCTTGAAGGTTTTGAGAGGGCTGTTCTTCAGGCGAGATTTCTGGCTTCCGAGGTGGATTTCTCAGCAATGGATCCAGGCAAAATAGTGCAGGATGGCGTTATGATTGAAGATGATGGTGCTGCTGAGCAAGGAGATGAAAATGTTTAGTTTGTGTGTTGTTTTGTAGACTTATTTTACTCCTGAGTTGAGCTTAATTTTGTGATATTATGTATGCTGCTATTTTGTGAACAACAAACTCTTGGTTTTTCAGGTTACATGCTATCTTCTGCATGTTATGACTATAATATGATATTGTTGTTTGTATGATATGTGGGTGGTTTTCTGGTTTGTGAATGTGGCATTGATGCCAAATATAGTAGTGGTGCTAATGGTGTAATGCTATTAATTTGATGGAGAAGTAGCATGTAGAGGCCTGATTAGGCCGAATTTGTGATGCCGAATCATATAATAAAAATTGTATTGTGTTTTAGTGAGCGGCTATGATTTTGATTTAAAATCGGCTAACATGTATTCGGTTGCGAAGGATTTGTTCGGCAGTTTGTTAGTCCGACCCGTTATTTGTTAATATTTGTGGCATAGTCGGGTTAGGATCATAGTATTCTGATTCTTACTAAGAGATTTGATGGATTTGTTGAATTCGAAATGACTGGATTCCAATTTAGATCGGTAATTTGTTTGGTAAATTCTGTGTGATCGGCTTGCGATTAAGATCGGATATTTGTTTGAATGAATTTCCGTTATAAGGTCTGCTATCGGATTCATTGATTGTATTCGAGTATTGGGTTCTGTTTTAAGGTCGGCAGTCGGATTGACTGATTGTTTCCGAGTGATCGGGTTTCGTTTTAAGGTCGGCAGTCAGAATGACTGATTGTATCTGAATGATCGGATTGATAGTATAGATCGGCATTATATGTTTATGCATGAAGCGAGAAATGTAGAAAGTGATGAGTTGATAAAATAAAATATTTATTAAAGAACCTTTGATTCCAAAGGCTCAGGTAGGCTAGCCTCGTTAAAACCTCTCCAAGCAAAACGTTTGTGGAAAAAATCTTGATAGTGGGAAAAAGAGTACTGGCATGTCCCTGGTTTTAACTGTAATATAACTTTAAGGAAGATACATTCCAAGTGTTAGGGAGATCTTTACCCTCTAGGGTTTGTAGTCAGTAGGCTCCATTGCCGATTACTTCTGTGACTCGGTAAGGGCCGTCCCAATTAGCTGCTAGTTTGCCATGTGGTGATGGTTTCCTAGCTTGTTCTGTTTTCCTAAGCACAAGGTCATTTACACGGAAGGATCTTGGATGAAGTCGTTGGTTATATCTTCGGGCAATGTGCTGTTGCATAGCTAAATGTTTGATTGCTGTGGACGATCTGAGTTCTTCAATGAGATCAAGTTCGGTTTTCCGAGCTGTGTCTTGTGTAGTTTGGTCGGTCAATTATGTGCGTAGTGAGGATTGGAAGATCTCCACTGGTATCATTGCGTCTAAACCGTAGACTAAACGGAAGGGTGTCTCCTTTGTGGTTGAGTGAATTGTTGTATTGTATCCCCATATGATCTCTGGGATAAGCTCGGCCCAGAGGCCTTTTGCATCATCCAGTTTCTTTCTTAGAGCATGTAGTATTACTTTATTTGCGGCTTCAGCTAACCCATTTGTTTGTGGGTGCTCTACTGATGAGAAGTGTTGTTTGATTTTCAAGTTCTGCAAAAAAGATGTGAATTTTTGATCGGCAAACTGGCGACCATTATCTGTGATAATGTGCCGAGGAATGCTGAATCGACAAATAATATATTTCCAAGCAAAAGAAAATATTTGTTGTGATGTAATCTTGGCTAGAGGTTGTGCCTCTATCCATTTGAAAAAATAATCAATTGCTACCACAAGAAATTTTACCTGACCTGCTGCTGTGGGGAAAGGTCCGAGGATATCTATGCCCCATTGGTTGAACGGCCAACTAACCTCAGAACAGTGTAGGAGTTCGGCCGGGAGATGTGTAATCGGACTGTGTTTTTGGCAATTGTTACAGCTTTTAACTTTTTCTTGACAATCCTGTCGTATTGTCGGCCAATATAATCCAGCTCTGAGGATTTTTGAATACAGACTTCGGGCTCCGAGGTGTGTTCCACAGATCCCTTCATGTGCCTCAGCAAGTGCAAGCTCGGCTTCTGTTCTGCAAAGACATTTAAGCAATGGACGAGAGAATCCCCGTCTATATAGGCAATTATTATAAATTGTAAAAAAGGATACTTGTCGGCGGAAGTGTTGAGCATTTTTGATGTCGTCTAGCAAGATCTCTGTTTGGAGATACTGTATGTATGGGGATCTCCAATCTGCTTCCTGTTGGACGATAAGCAAGGAGTCGCAATATACCTTAAGTTCGGTGATGTTTAGGTCGGCAGCGAGTCTAAGGCCGGAAATTAGTGCTTCATACTCACTTTGATTGTTGTTTGCTTTAAATGAGATGTTAAGGGAGTGTTCGATGACGTTGTCGTGGCCATCGTCAAGTATGATACCTGCGCCACATCCCTGTGGGTTGGAGGACCCGTTGACGTATAAAGACCATTCGATGTAGTCTTCAGTTGTACTCGGTACTGAGAATTCGGCAATAAAGTCGGCCAAAAACTGGGATTTGATGGATGCTCGGCCTTCGTACTTGATATTAAATTCGGATAGCTCCACCGACCATTTTACTAGTCGTCCAGCCAGCTCAGGTTTCTGCAGGACTTGCCGCAAAGGTTTATCTGTTCGAACATGGATTTCATGGCTCTGAAAGTATGGTCGGAGTCTCCTGGCTGAGAAGACAAGGGCGAGGGCCAGTTTCTCAATGCTCGAGTATCGAAGCTCGACATTCTGTAAGGTTTTGCTGGTGAAATAGATCGGGAATTGTTTCTTTTCTCTTTCTGCGACAAGGGCGGAGCTTATAGCCCAGTTAGTAACAGATAAATATAAGAATAATGGCTCCCCTTGTAGGGGGTTTGTAAAATTGGTGGTTTTGAAAGAGTTTCTTTGATAGTTGTAAATGCTTGTTCGCATTCATTAGTCCATTGGAAAGCTTTTTTGTTTTTTAAAGTCTGGAAAAAACATGAGGATTTAGAAGCTAGGCAAGGTATGAATCTAGAAAGTGCAGCAAGTCTCCCTGTTAACCGTTGGACTTCCTTGATGGTGTGTGGACTTGTCATGTCTAAAATAGCTCGGCATTTTTCTGGATTTGCCTCAATACCTCGGCTAGTGAGCATGAAGCCGAGGAATTTACCACTTTGAACACCAAATGCACACTTTTCGGGATTTAACCGCATGTTGTATTTTCTTAGCTGTCCGAAGATTTCTGTGAGGTCATCAAGGTGATTTTCGCCGATCTTTGTCTTGGCGACCATATCGTCGACGTAGACCTCAATTTTTCTGCCGATTTGTTTGGCGAAGATTTTGTCCATTAGACGTTGATATGTCGCACCTGCATTCTTAAAGCCAAATGGCATGACCTTATAACAATAGTTTCCATATTCAATAATAAAGGCTGTCTTATTTTGATCGGATGGATGCATTTGGATCTGGTTATAGCCAGAATATGCATCCATAAAGCTGAGTTTTTCAAAACCAGAGGCATTATCAACTAAACAATCAATAGAGGGCAAAAGGTAGGAGTCTTTGGGGCATGCTTTGTTGAGATCAGTGAAATCAACACACATGCGCCATTTACCGTTATATTTTTTAACCATGACGACGTTCGCCAGCCATGTTGTGAATCTGAGTTCTCGGATGAAGCCCGCGTTGATGAGCTTCTTGGTTTCTTCTAGGGAAGCCTGTTTTTGGTCGTGGCCGAGATTCCTCTTTTTCTGTGCGATAGGTCGGACAGATGGATCTAACGCTAACTTGTGTGATATGATGGATGGATTGATGCCTGGCATATCAGCTGGGGTCCAAGCAAACAGGTCGGCATTTTGCAGTAAGAATGCTCGGAATGATGATTTTTCTTCTGAGGATAATGTTGAGCCGACGTATGTGAATTTGTCTGTGTTTTCTGTGAAATAGATTTTATCTAGGTCTTCTGTTGGGGTTGGCCTTTCTAGTGTTCCCGCTCTGGGATCAAGGTCGGCCAGCATGTGTTGGTCGTTCATGTTATCGATATTGTGAACCTGGGCTTTTGTGTTACGGTTAGGTCTTTTGAGACTATTGTTGTAGCACTCCCTGGCTTCTCGGGTATCACTGTGAATGGTTGCAATTGTGTTGTCCTGCAAAGGGAACTTAACACAAAGATGAATTGTAGATACTATAGCGCTGAACCTATTTAAGAAAGGTCGGCCAAGTATTAAATTATAGGGACTGAAGCAATCAACAACTAAGTATTGAATGTCTGAAGTTTTTGACGATGGAAACTTACCAAGTGTGGTTTGTAACCACACAGAGCCCATAACCGGGACTCGCTCACCTGAGAATCCTACCAAGTCACCAGTGGAAGGTTGGATGACGTTATTGCTCAGTTTCATTTTCTGGAATGTTGAGTAAAAAAGAACGTCAGCGCTGCTGCCTGGGTCGAGCAACACCTTTTTAACTAGGAGATCTCCGAGCTATAGGGAGATTACGATGGAATCATCCAGATTTGCTACACTGTTGTCATGATCGGCTGTCTGGAATGTTATCTGTGGAGATCGCGGCAGCGGCTGCTGTTGAATTTGATCGGCGTTGATGGAAAGTATAGCTCGGTAAGATCTCTTTCTTGCCGAGCTTGTGGCTCATCCACCTACAAAACCTCCGGAAATACAGTTAATTGTACGTGTTGGTAGTTCGGGATGGCTATTGTTCGGTCGGTCTCTATCTCGGCCATGTTATGTAACCGAGCTTTGGTCTCCTGAAGGAGGTGCTCGCCGCTGCATGTGGCCGCTGATGTATTTGTCTAGGTGACCCTGCCGAGCTAGTCGCTCCAGTAGGTCTTTGGTGATGACGCAGTCGTCGGTATTATATTCGTGCTTCTGGTGGAAGGAGCAGTATTTTGATCGGTCGGTGCCTTTTGAATCTGGGTAACTGCCAGCTTTTCTTGGTGGCTTGATTAATTTCGAATTCAAGATCTCCTTGATGATATCATCGCGCTTGGTGTTGAATTTGGTGTAGGTCTCATATCGTGGAATTGGTTTGAAATTCTTCTTGCTATCCCGTGTTTTGTCGTCGTCTCTATAGTGAGGCTTTTCTATTTTTCGAGCTTGTCGGAGTTCTTCGATGTCGATCTATCCTTTAGCTACACGGAACTTGGCCATAGTTTTTGGTTTGGCCACAGCAATAGTTTCCTGGAATTTTCCTGGTCGTAATCCGCTTTTTATGGCGTGTAGTTCCACCTCGGGGTGGAGGTCGGGTATACTTATGGCTATCTTTGTGAAGCGCATCATGTAGTCCTTGAGGCTTTCGTGCTGGCCTTGCTTGACTGTGTTCAGGTAATCGGAGTCATGTAGGTAGATGGCTGATCCAGCGAAGTGCTCCTCAGAGGGCTTTGATATGTCTCGAAATCAAGAAATAGAACCTGCAGGCAAAGAGCAAAACCAATCAAGTGCAGGACCGTCTAAGTAAAATGGAAAACAACGACATAAAACTTTATCAAATGCATCGTTTACTATCATTATGGAGGTGAATTTCTTGATGTATTTCTTCGGATCACCTAACCCATCATAGGGAGTTAGGGTGGTCGGCAGAGTAAACCTTCGGGGTAGCACGAAGTTCATCACCTCCACCGTGAATGGTCCAGGGGAGCTTTCCTGGTCGTCATTCTCTATGTCTTTCTGAGCTTCCTCATTATGTTCGGGTTGCTCCTCTTCCTGTCGAGCAGTGTCTGAGACATGTGTTGGCTCTGACTGCTGCTCGGCTTCTTCTGTCCGTTCTTGTCGGTCATTGTTGTTTTCGGTTCGAGTGTTATTCAAGTTGGCAATTTGATTTTTCATTCTTTAGTTCTCCTCGGCCACGGCTTGCCGCAACTCAGTCACCATCCGGAGTAATTCAGATGGTGTGGGTGGAGGTTGTTCAGCTATGACTTCAAACGGGAACCTCGAGGCCGATGATATATGGAGAGGTTTATATTTTCGGCCCCACGGTGGGCGCCAATTGTTCTTGTATGGATACCTGGAGGGAGAGCTCAGCCTCTAGGAATCGATGCCGAGTTGTTATCTTCGGTGCCGACCTTTGAGCTTTGTGGTAATCCGAGCTTTACTCCAAGAGGATGTCCAATCGCGTAGAGCTTTGAGCAAGAAACAGGGGGAGTGTACCTGCAAAGGCACTCCGAAACTTAAGTCAGTATTGAGAATTCAATGTGTCTTTAGGATAAGAGGTCATACCTTTTGTAGGCGAAGATGTATTAGTCCGTTATGATTCTGCTTTATTGTATGTATTAAAGAGCAATAATAACGTAAAATGTTAGGTTGGACGTTTCATTTTTATAAATCAGCCCGTTAGGCTGGGTTGTACCGGAAGTGGCCGATTAATGATGTTGAATGCCGATTAATGACTGCAATGCCGAACCTATAACGCCAATTTTCTGGGTAATAATGTGAATAATGCCGAGTTATAAATGATAAAGCCGATTTATGATATTGGATTTGTAATGGCCGGACCAGGACTTATTCTTGTGTACTCTTATGTATTCTTATACACTCTAGAGACAATGATGATAGTTGTTATTATGTGTTGTAAAACTTAAGAATTTGAGTTAACCATTTTTTTATATTTTGAAGTGAAATTCACCGGGAATTAGACGAACTCTATAAAAATTATAGCGTTCGCTGGAGGTGTGGCAAATTTGTTCTAAATTTAAAAAAAAAATTATATTTAAAAAATCAAAGTTAAAAAATAAAATTTTTAAAAATAATTATTTTTTTATTTTATTTTAAAAAAAATCCTCGGAACAATGGTAAGGAGCGGGACTAACACTTTGGATGGAAGATGGAAAATGAGAGGAAAGAAAATAGAAGGAAAGAAAATGAAAGGAAAAGTTGATTTTTTTTTATGTTGTTTGGTTGAAGAGAAAATAAATGAAAAGAAAATAAGAGGAAGTTTTTCTTGTGTTTGAAGAAAAGTAAGAAGAGAGAAAATTATTAGTATGTGAAATTACATTAATACCATTCTTTATATTATATATAAATTATAATATACCAATGTATTTAAATTATTTTTCTAATAAAAAACAATTATCCAAATTATATTTCTGAATTTTAACGTGTTATCTTTATCAACAATAATATTTTTTTAAATTTATTTTTTTGAATTTATTCTTTTCTATTATCTTTTAATGTCATAAATAAAAATATATATTATTCTTTTTAAAAAGCGATAGTCACAAAATGGAGAGAAGACGTGAGATAGATTTTCAGATTTGGAAGAAAGCAAAATGAAAAATTTTTAATTCTCTGTTTACTAAGAGCAAATACGTAATTGTGTCTTTATTTGTTTTTTTTATCCGTTTTCATGTCATAGGAGAAGAGAAAATATTATGCTATAAGACACTCCACTCTATTCCTTTTCTCTTCATTTTCTTTGATGATCCAAATGAAGAAAAACTTAATTTCTCACCCAATTTCTTTTCCTATATTTTCTTTTCCCCCATATTATCTTGATGCAAAGGGAGTGTAAGTGTTTACTCTAAACAATAGATAAAAAGTCACTTTTTGATGGGACCAAACCGTTCTTGGACAAAAATAGGTCTTAATGTATGACTAACCAATTTGGCAAGTGAAGATGAAGTTGATCCAAGTTATACGCGAGTTGTAGGGGTCAATATTGGCAACGAAATTCAAAATGGAAACAGAGGAGGAGGCAGAACTTTCGGGCCTTGGAGATTGGCGTCAGCCTCTACCAGTCTAGTCTTGAGTCTTTTATTTCCATAGTTAGGCTTTTGTCTTGTCGCCTTCTTTAATAAGCTCCAATAATAGACATTACAGTCCCAATTTAATTACTATCTTTTCTCAATCCCAACCTTTAAACTCCAAATCATCAATCTACAATATAGCCACCCTAAAAGATAAACACCTTTCGGCTACTCCACGAGGAAACAAGATTCCAATCAACTTTGTCACTAGTGATTATATTACTGATTAAATTCAACTTTGTAAAGGGTGTATAATGCTTACTTAACCAAGAACAACCTCAGTTTCTTCAAAGACCAGTGTCTCACTATCACTTTACGCATATAATAACGTATACTTTAAAGAATTTTACTTTAATTGATTTCTCTCTGTTTCTATTATATGTAACCTAGTTAGCTAGGATAAATTAATCGTTCGGACAGTTAGATTCAGGATAAATATATGAAATAATAAAAAATTAGCCACTAATACTAGTTTTTAGATTGTAACATATAAAAATTTTTCATTATGTTCTGCGTGTAGCTTATACGACTTGTAAGACTTGACCCTTCAACTGCACAATAAAAGTATTATCAAGGCCATGTGATCCGAAACAGGGTGTAATGAATTTTATATATGGTATTACCTAGTTGGAAACGTTGAGTTCACACAAATAATTAATTCACAATCAAATTTGCCAAGTTCATGTTTGATGATCAAGGTACCTTATTATTATTAGAGGAGAAATGCATTCTGCCGACCATGAACAGTAATGAAAGAGTAATCACGATTAATACTTCTAATAGCGTTAAGGACTAAGGAGGATATTACACAATTTAAGGATAGCAAGCTATTTTTATTCTAAGTTAGCCATCAAGAAGCAACTCATCAGAAGACAAAGATTATTAAGCATAACGCCTAACATTCATGGTCTCCCACGGTACCACACTACTACCATGCAGTTTAATTTTGTACGCCGTAACTAACAAATAACTTCATTAATTATTATATCATCTAGGTCCATTTTATCATTTTAACTAGTCAAATAAGGAAAAGTATATGGAACCAAAAGGTGATCAGCCAAAAAGTAAACAAAACCGTTTAATTAGAATTACTTTTTGAATAATATGTTTGAAAACTGCTCCTAGGATCACGGAGCACAAACCAAAACCCAATTTTTTATGGAGCCCAAACACATTTTAGCTGGTTTTTGGCTGATATGCTTTTGGTTCCCTAGTTATTCTCGTCAAATAAATATTGAATGTAGTTGTGTGGATGAAGTAAGATTCGAGTGCAAAATCAACCGTATTCAATACACTCTCGTATATACACGTAATACGTTGAAAAATATATATATATATGTTGTGAAAGAGGTGTGTTTTCGAACTCATGCCAATTTTTTCCTGAAAATATAAACTCGGTGTGTATGTAGGGGTGGCAACACTATTCGAATCCGCGAGTACTCATCCCACCCCTACTCGTTCGGGGCGGGTAATTACTCGCCCCAAATCGGAGCGGATTTTGATGGAGCGGATTTAGGTTAGATTTGCCTCTACCCATCCCAGTATATATATATATATATTTTAATATATAATATATGTAATATATATAAAATAATTAATAAAATAATTA
This sequence comes from Arachis hypogaea, assembly GCF_003086295.3. Lineage (NCBI taxonomy): Eukaryota > Viridiplantae > Streptophyta > Magnoliopsida > Fabales > Fabaceae > Arachis > Arachis hypogaea. The sequence goes on from NC_092051.1 coordinate 13,872,642, forward strand.
ATAATATTATATCATATTTAAATTTTTACTTTAATTTATATATTATGTATATAAATGATGGTTATATCATTTTTAAAATTTAATTTTATTTGTTAGATTTAATAATTATAAGGACGGGTAAGGGCGGGGCGGGTATCTGTAGGGGCGGGTTAGGAGATGCTTAGTGGTGGAGATTTTCAAAGGAGGACTGTCCCTTATGGAAGAAAGTAATTTGCTCGTGTAATCACATAAATCCGTCTGAGATGCTTAGTGTCCAGTGTGTGCCTACGAGAGGGGGTCCATGGAAGAATATTTGCCGTTTACAAATTTCGGAGCCACAGGTGAGGGAGAAGATGATCAGCGGCTTATCTATGGAGCTGGGAAATGGTAGAACAATCTGGTTCTGAGAGGATAGATGGTTACCTAGTGGAGCGTTGAAGGATGAGTTTCTAAGATTGTCGGTTTCAAACTTTAATGGATCTGTTATAGGGGATTGTGGGTTTTGGGATGTGATAGAGTGGGTTTGGACTTTTCAATGGAGAAGAGAGTTATTCTAATGGGAGTTGGAGCTTGTAAACCAACTTCATGAGAGGTTATGGTCAGTGAGGCCTATACAGGAGAGAGAGGATAGTGTGCTGTGAAAGGTTGATAGGTCAGGTATTTTTTCGACTAACTCTTTTGTGCAGGCGTTGCAAGCGGAAACTCTTCCAGGGGAAATCCAGAGCTATAGCTTCACTAGCACTATTTGGAGAGGGTTCGTCCCACCAAGGATTGAGTTATTTACTTGGTTTGTGTTGGTTGGCAAGGCGACGACTAAGGACTGCCTGTGTAGATTAGGGGGTCCTTGACCGGAATAATGATATGTGTGTTTTATGTTACAAGTCTGTAGAGTCTGCATTTCATTTATTTCTTGGTTGTGAGTTCTCTTGACAAGTGTGGTGTGTTTGACTATTTGCTCTTGGGAGGGTTTGGACAGTGCCAGATTCTCTAAAGCAACACTTTGAAAACTGGACAAACGCTTCAAGGAGAAAGATGGACCGAAAGCGGTGGTTTGTTGGGTTCTTTGCAGTTATTTAGGCAATTTGGCAAGAAAGAAATGCCTGAATCTCAAGGATCAGGCATTAGTGGTGGACATTATAAGCAGGTCTTTTAGCTTTTCTGATGAATGAATTGGGGATGCATCTTGTAGTTGTTGATGACAATGTCGAAGATGACTCGGGGTCACTAGGTTCTTTGAGGTCTTTGACGTGTTGTGTATCTAGTTTATTTATTTTCCAATGTTCCACCTGGCGGTGTTGAGCTCTATGTACTTCAAAAAAAAACTACCTACAGGTAGGAGGGGGACGGATTCGATGCGAATTTTTGTAGGGCGGGGTGGGATCGGGTAGAGTAAAAATTTGCTCCTACCCACCCCGTTACCACCTCTACGTGTATGTTATTAGAATATAAAAAAATAATTTTAATTAGAAAAATTATAGATAACCAACAATATTTTTGAACAATAATGCGTGAATAATATGAATTAATAAGATTAAAAGAGTAAATTAATCTTAAATTTTATTAGTAATATTACATTAAAATATAATATATTTTTATTTGATTGATAGTTGTTTATGTTATTTAAAATGGTCATTTATTATCTATCACTCTCTCTTAAGTATGTTTGTGTAATGTTAAAAGATTTGATGGGTTTGTTTTTAGAATAAATTTATTATTTTTATTGGTTAGACAAGTTGGATAGACTCGACCAGTAAATGGAGAATTATTATTACTAGTAGGTTCGAGTGGAGAAATTTTAAATTTTCAAATAAAATATAGAGTTTTAGAAAAATTTTATAACTGAATAAGATTAGGATAAAATTTAAATCCTATTTATCGCAACCTTAGTTTTTCGTGTTATATTCTTAAAAAACTTAAACGTACCTAAATCTTACTAAAATTATTTTAGAGTTTAGGATTGGAAGTGAGTTGAATCGAGTTAGATTAAATTTAAATTTGACTCATGAAAATTAAGTTCAGTTTACAGCTCAAATTTTTAATAATTGAGCCTATTTTTTAAATTCAAGTCCGACTCATCAAAAGCTTACGAGTTGACTCGAACTCATAAATTAACTCAAATAACATAACATAATCTATAATTCAAATTATAACTTAGATATATTTAAAAATATCAATTTTATATATTGACTATCTATCAATTATAAATTTTTTATTTATATCTTACATCAAAATTATATATAAAAAATTACTATAAAATATATATATATATATAAACCAGTTCACGAGCTAATGAGCATACCTTGTTTAAACTTAAACTCAACTAATTTAATTTATGAACTTAATTTCAGGTTCAAGTTCGACTCACTAACTCACAAGTTTAGCTTATCGAACTATTAACGAGTCGAACTCGAATTGACTCATGAGCTGACTTGACTCACTTCCAGCCTTAAATAAAATTGATATAATTTTTTTTTAAAATATTATTTGTACTATTTTTGACACAGACTTTTTTATATATTTTATTGTATAATTTTTTAAATTTTCTCTCATCACTTCATATAATTTTATTTCGGTAATGTTAGGAAAACAAAAAAAACAGTTAAAACTTGTCTTATTTAACATTCATTAATTATTGCAATCATTAATGAATACTAAATAAGATAAGTTATGATTGTGTTTAGCTGATTTTCTTATTTAACATTCATTAATAATTGCGATAATTAATGAATGTTTAATAAGACAAGTTCTAACCGTTCTTTTATCTCCCTAACATTAACCCTTACGTTTAATATTAAAAGTACAAAAAGTGTAAAAAGAGATGCATACAAAATATTAATAGTACAATATTGATATTGATTACTAAGATTAAAACAAATTGCTGTACTTAATGATGATTCTAAATGAACAATGGAGCACATAGGAGTAGCGGGGCATCATTTTTCTAGAGCTTTGCGCTCTTCTATTCTTATAAATAAAGGCTACGTAGCATTAGAGACCCTAATAAAAAACATAAAAAAGATATTTAACATATATCACAGGAGCTAATAGCTTTGTTTCCAGGTTTTGGGAAACGAAAAGCTCTTTCATCAAACCAGGAAACTCACAGTCCAAATGCAGAAGCAAAGGTAATTAATAATAACCCCCCCAAATCTTTCTTAGTTCTGTTCTATCTCTGTTTCGTTGACTTTTTGACCTTGCAATAGGTTGGAGGGTAAGGTGGCTCTAATCACCGGAGCAGCCAGTGGAATCGGAGAAGAAACGGTGAGACTCTTCGCCGAAAACGGAGCCTATGTCGTCGCCGCCGATGTTCAAGACGATCTCGGTCATCAAGTCATAGCTTCAATAGGCTCAGATAGAATCACCTACCGTCACTGTGACGTCAGAGACGAGAATCAGGTTGAAGAGACCGTCAATTTCACGTTGGAAAAGCACGGCCGCATCGATATCCTCTTCAGCAACGCCGGCATACTTGGGTCCCTTTCCGGTATCCTCGACCTTGATCTCAAAGATTTCGATAACACCATTGCCATCAACGTTCGCGGAGTGGCGGCAACGATAAAGCACGCGGCACGCGCCATGGTTGCTAAGAAAACCCGCGGCTCCATCATATGCACGACGAGCGTGGCGGCCACGTTGGGCGGAACGGGTCCTCACAACTACACGACGTCGAAGCACGCGCTCTTGGGGCTGGTGAGATCGACGTGCAGTGAACTTGGCGGTTATGGAATCAGAGTTAATAGTGTTTCGCCTTACGGAGTTGCAACGCCACTTTCATGTAAGCCGTTTAATCTTGGTCCTGATGATGAGGTAGAAGCTTCTACTTCGGAATATGCGAATCTGAAAGGGGTGGTGTTGAAGGCTCGGCATATTGCGGAGGCGGCGTTGTACCTTGCTTCAGATGAATCTGGTTACGTGAGTGGGCATAACTTGGTGGTTGACGGTGGTTTCACGGTGGTTAATGGCAGCTTCTCTGCAAGTTATAATTTGTTCACGAATAGTTAGTTGTAGCTTCACGGTGGTTAACGGTGGCATGTGTTTAAGCTTTCTTGTTCGCTGTATCTTTCCATCTGCAAATCTCTCTCTCTCTCTTTGTCTCCTCCTCTTTCTTATAAATTCACGTATCTTCATATATGCTTCAGGTAATGATTTTCATATCATAGGTATTACTATTACTATTATTGTTGTAGTTAATTTTCTTTTAAGAAATGAGTTGGAATAGATGAAGTTTTTGAAATAATTAATATATAAATGATAAGAATTTGATTAGGAATGAGCTAATTATTTATCAATATAAATCAATGTGGTTTTTTTTTTTAATATTTGTTTTTAATATTGCATTAACATTAAAATGAAGATTTAAAATTATATATTAAAGATATATTTAAAATCCTACTAAAAAGAACATCTAAAAATGAATTAGAATATTCAAAATTAGTAACAACGTTAGAGTTATACTGGACAAATCAATAATAATAATAATAATAACAACAATACAAAAAATGGTAGGAAATTAATTTTTTTATACCTAGATCAACTTTTTTTTTTCTCTTAAAATAATTTTTTTTCTACCCACCTTTTAGTGTAATGTAAATGTAAATGTACTTTAGCTTAACATATCTTAGCTTTATTATCATTTTATTGACAGGACAATATAACAAGATGAAATATTTTTTTATTTTTTTGTATATATATCTTTTGTATATTCTTTTATAATGTGAAAGATAATTTTTATTTTTTATTAATCATTTTTCAATATAAAAAATAAAATATATAAAAAATATATACAGAAAAATAATATATCATATAATGAACTAATGATATTACTCATGTAATAATGCTTACTATTAATATATTTGTAATTGTATGAATTTTTTTTATTATATTGTATTATTAAGTGTGAAATCTTTTATGATAAACTAAGTTATGTGTTAAACACTGCTATAGCCATTTACAAAATGTCACTAATATTTTGTATTTTAACAATTAAAATAATATTTTTTATTATAAAATGTCAATAATATTTTGTTCTTTCATAAATAAATTTTTTTTATTATAGAACATATGTTACTATCACAATCATATAAAATATTAAAATAATAAAATATTTTTATATTTCACATTAAAATTATTCATATATAAAAATTATAGCCTAATTGTATTATTCCATTTCAAAAATGTCATAAAAAATATACATAGTAATATTGAAAACTAATCATATAATATATCTGGTATAGCCCCAAGAAAGGGTAAAAAACCCAAATGCGCCAAGGGGAGACCATTTTTACCCAAATCCGCCAAATAAAAATCTGAGACATCAATCCACCAAAATACACTTTTATATAATTCGAATCAAGAAAATTCGAATTAGAATCACACATAATTCGAATTGATACACTTCGAATTACTCCCAAGCACTATTCGAACGTAGTTCGAATCAACTAGCATCGAATTATGCATGCATGGTTCGAATTATATTAATTCGAATTACTTAGATCACGTGGCTTAAGGGAGTTCGAATCGAATTGATTCGAATTACTCTCATTTGGTAATTCAAAGTAATTCGAATTGAGTTAATTCGAATTACGTATATATAGTGCGAATTGACTTGATTCGAATTACTGTGAGGCATAGCTCTATATATGTGAGGTGTACGTGAGTTGCTCTCAATAGAGGGGTCAGATAGCTGGTGAGGATAGTTTTCTAGTGTTGGTTCACCACAGAAGATCGATTAAGAGAAAAACTCGATCCGGTGTGAAGTTCACCGATAAGGATCCTCTCTGTATTATCGCGAGGCCTACGACGAGCTATGATAACCTTGTTAGCTCTGTATTGCTGAAACTTGGTCTGGATGGTGTGAAAAGGGTTAAGAAGTTTTTCTATTGCATTCCAACTACCGTGCTCCAAGATACCGTGAAGTATGACTGTTTCACGATCGGGAGTGATGAGGACTTGCAGGTCATGTTTCATTGTCGCCGGCAGTTTTCGGAGGTGAGGACACCAGAGCTGTTGGCAAAGTTGGTTGATGTGGTTTCCAGTTCGGAGGTTCGAACCGGAATACGCGCTGTAGCCACGGTTGCCGGTTCTAGCTCGAGACCTGCCGTTGCTTCTTCCTCCGTCCCTGTGTACGAGCCACCGCTCCAGCCTGTTGCCTTCCCTTCGTTCGCTGTTGATCTCAGCGGTAATGTCGGCGACGAGGTTGGTACAGGGGAACATCTTCCGACCTCAGTACATTGTGCTACACCAGCTGGTGTTGGAGACGGATTGTTTGATAATCCAGAGGTCCATGATGTTGAGCCGGATCTGATTGTCGATGACAGCGGCGATGATCTCGGAGCGAGTGACCCGAGAGGGGCTGCAGGTGGATCTAGTTCTGGGACACAACAGTACCCACCCCATTTTTCATCATTGGACCTAGATGCCATGAGGCAGGACGGGCTTCCTGGGCAGGCTGCTGGATTTGGCGCTAGAGATGTGGACGGGTCTGCTGGTATGACAGAGTTCCAGGTTGGTCAGCAGTTTCAGGATAAAGATGAGGCCCTGTTGAGTGTGAAGACTTACAACATCCGCCGAGGGGTACAGTATAAGGTAGTTGAGTCTGACTATCGCCGGTATGTGGGAAAGTGTTCTGAGTTTGGGAATGGGTGCACATGGTTGATTCGGTTGAGTCTCCGACAGCGCAAGGGCATCTGGGAAGTGAAACGGTACAACGGACTGCATACGTGTCTCGCCACCTCTATCTCCAGCGACCATAGGAGTTTGGATTATCATGTGATAGCGACATTCATTATGCCAATGGTGAGGGCTGATGCATCCGTCAACATCAAGGTGCTCCTAAATGCCACCGCCGCACACTTTGGATTCAGGCCAACGTACAGGAGGGTCTGGATGGCGAAGCAGAAGGCTGTTGCCGTCATCTATGGTGACTGGGATGAGTCATACAACGAGCTCCCTAGGTGGGTGTTAGGAGTCCAGTTGACCATGCCTGGTTCAGTAGCAGTCCTTCGGACATGCCCTGTTCGAGTTGGGGGCCAGTTGGACGAGTCTCAGGCTTATTTTCATAGGCTGTTCTGGACGTTCCCACCTTGTATCGAGGCATTCTGTCATTGCAAGCCGTTGGTGAGTATTGACGGCACCGATCTATATGGTAAGTATAGGGGAACATTGTTTGTCGCAATTGCACAGGACGGGAACTCCAACATACTCCCTGTGGCATTTGCACTAGTTGAGGGTGAGAATACTGATTTGTAGTCCTTCTTTCTCTCTCACCTCCGTCAGCACGTGACACCGCAGCCAGGTCTGCTAGTTATTTCGGACAGGCATAACGGCATCAAGGCCGCGCTTGAGGCTCCTGATGGGGGATGGCTACCTCCGGCTGCATACCGAGCATTTTGCATTCGACACGTAGCAGCCAATTTTGCCCTCACCTTCAAGGGCAAGGATGCTCGGAGGCTTCTTGTGAATGCCGCATATGCAAAGACCGAAGTGGAGTTCGATTACTGGTTTGACATTCTGCGCTCTGAGAATCCGGCGATGTGTGACTGGGCGAACAGGATTGAGTATTCGTTGTGGACATAGTATTGTGATGAGAGGCGCAGATTCGGACACATGACGACCAATATCTCTAAGTGTGTGAACTTAATCCTTAAGGGTGTTAGGAACCTCCCTGTGTGCTCGTTGGTGAAGGCCACATACAGCAGGTTGGCTGAACTATTTGTCCGCAAGGGGAAGGAGGCACAGGCACAGCTGGGTACCGAACAACAATTCAGTCAATACTTGGTAAAGTGTATCGAGGCCAATCTGAAGACGGCTAGGTACTTCACGGTGACTGTATATGACAGGGATAACTCGGAGTACACGGTGGCAGAGACGACTCCGACTGGTTCGTTCTCACTGGGAAGCTACAGGGTCTCACTGGGTTCTCAGACATGTGATTGTGGGTACTTCCAGGAACTTCATTTTCCATGTCCGCACGCATTGGCATGCTGTGCCTACTCACGTGTTACTTGGCAGCCATACGTCCTCCCGGTGTATCGACTTAGTTCGGTTTTCAGTGTATATCAGATGGGATTCACTCCTCCCATCCCGGAGGGTTTCTGGCCACCTTATGACGGCCCGATCGTTATACCGGACCCGAATATGAGGCGTGCAAGGGAGGGTCGTCCGAGGTCCACTCGGATACGGACCAATATGGATGAGGCAGATCCGAACCGGCCCAAGAGATGTGGCCTCTGTAGGCAACCCGGACACACTCGCCGAAGTTGTCCACAGGCTGGAGGACCCAGTCATCCAGTGTGATATTTACAGTTATGTCTGGATTTGTGTTCTACTTTGTATTACTTTGATCATCTGTACTTTTTTTCTAGAAAAAGATGTACTTGGTTTCCTAACTAGTAAGTTTTCAGTGTTGAAAAATCCGTCTCGTAGAAGACATGTATGTTAGACGTGTTTTGCTATTATGGAAATAAAATACATAAGGAAAATACACATGTTCTCACCGTGACTAATACACAATAATGCAATGTTAAACAAACTTTTGCATGATCTGATGGACAAACAAAATAAAATACAACAACGATAACAAAACGATATAACATACAACAAAGATCAGGAAATAACATATACAACGATACACAAATCATCTAAAGAGGTGCGACCCCGTGCCACAACGGCGTGGAACTCGTGCCTTATGACCTCTACGGATAAGGGGCTCTTCGTCCTCGATCTCGTCCTCCTCGTCCTCCGGGGGTGGCTGGGCAGGCCCCATAGGCTGGACATGTATGGGCCTGGACGAGGATGGTCCGACGACTGAATGTGACGCACCAGTGCGTGCGGATGCTAGGGTCCCACCCAAGGCGAAAGGCTGAACAGGGTCCATGGAGGGAGGCTTATTCAGATCGACATCTAACGCTGTCTGTGTCCCCGATGTCTGTCCCCGTCGACGGGCAGCGTCATCCTCCTGCATGATGGTGGTGATCTCATCTAGGAAATGTGATACACCAAAATCCGCGTCAATCCCATCACCGGCAAGAAACTCTGAAAACATGGATCCCGGAATGACCCATGGGGTAGTCTCCTGACCAGCCTGGTCATCAGCTGGAACACCAACGAAGTAATCTCCGAGAGGCCCCTCTCCAAGCCCGGTGTCAGCATGGCTCGATGGATGTCCCACATCGGACCCATGCCACTCTCCACCAAGTCCGCCATGAGCGGGCCTAACACCCCCCACTGCAGCCCCTACTCCAACGGCATGATCAACACGATCAGGCATATCCTGCCTAGAACCAGCCCCCTCCGCCTGCCTCCACGCCCTCGTCGTCGACCACCGCCCCTCCCGGCCTCATCACCCTCCTCCATAGCCTGATCCAGTCATCTCCACTCACGCTGGCTACGACGTGTCCCGACTCGAGCTCTCCTCTCAACCCGACGCCTGTCAGGAACGCCGTCAACTCGGTCCATATCTGGAACTCGGCCGGCACCCCTCTGCGTCGCCTCAACCAGAATAGGAATACCTCTCGGATCCCCCAGGTACATCTCAGGTGACAAGAACCTCTTCCCATGCTGATGCCACCAGGCCAAGAACTCATGTGAAGGTCCCGGGTCAGCAACAACGTCGAATCGTAACACGTGGTCCGCACGTGTCTCCCAGTGAAGGTGCCAATGCTGTAAATGGGACGGGAACCAACGGTCACCACATCTCCCGTCCTTCGACATCAAGAAGTCGATGTTCAGGGCGGGATGCGGGGGAGGCTGTACGCCGCCGAACTGCGGTAACACTCTATCAACCTGATGCCACTCAACCACCGCAAAATATATCAGGAACGTCACACACCGCCATAACATCGTATGCCGAGGCTCCAAGACCTCCAGATGGACAACCTGGAGGACGTCGGGTGTGCTATAGGGCATCCATATAAACTGAAAAAAGCAAGTCAAACCCATTTGACGAATTCGTTAAACCATATAAACTGAAAGAAGCATTAACTATACATACGAGAATAGCTTACTTACATCCCGAGCCTGTAACAAGTCGATCCTCAGTCGAGCCATCTGCACCCGAGGTCCCTTCTCGCTAATCCCAGGATTGTAACCTGACCACCTGCGTAGGAAATTAAACACGGTACTGCATTAGTGAATAATTCTAAAAGGCATAAAATTGCATGAGTAATTGACAATAAATCAAATAAAGATAAATAGTACAATACGATAGTCGTACCTCGAGGCAAGGGGCCAGCTAAACGCATCATACCCAGCAGGCCTAAAACCAGGAAAACGCCAAAAGATCCAAGACTGAAGTAACTGTAACGGCCCAGCTAACTTCACTACATGTCTGTTGGCCACTCGGCACATGCACCGGTACAACCATGTTAGTGCCGCCGACCCCCAGTTATAGCCACCCATCTCCTCAAGCCTAGCCACAAACGGTAACCATCTGATATGAATACGATTGCCGGACTTGTCGGCAAACAGCTGGGTGCCCAACAACATCATGATATAGGCACGGGCATAGCGCCTGACCGTCTCCTCATTTGCCCCCTCGGGGCACTCTACGAAAGTCTCCTGGAACCAGGTACAGTTCACTGCGAACTTTTGTATTTGGTTCGCGGGAGGTAACACACCAAGCAACTCATGGAACCACTGTCAAGCTGGCCTGCCACCCTTTATGTATACGTGGAAGTCTGTCAGGCAACCGCTGACATAATGTCCGTCCACTGGCAACCCCAACTGGTACGCGACGTCCTGAAGTGTGATGGTGCACTCGCCAAAGGGCATGTGAAACGTGTGCGTCTCCGGACGCCACCGCTCCACGAATGCACTGACGAGGGACTCGTCCAATCGGAACCATCTGTCGTTCAGTCTCGCAAGATGGTATAGTCCTGCCATTTGCAAGTACGGAACGTACCTCTCATCAAGTCGCATCCCCTGCTGCCGCTGCATGCTCGATATGCAACGCCGAGGCTGCGCATTACATGAACCGCATAATTAGAACGACTCACAATACCACTAACGGATAAAATTCACGACGTAACCAAGTAACCAAAAAAAATGCAATTGGAGATATATCAGTCCACAACAAAAATTGCAAACAAAACCCGCAAATATAGACCGCATCTAAATTTCACATGCAAAAGTAAATTCTACTGAACCGCTAGCAAAACCGCAAGCAAAACCGCACACTCAAACCGAATCCAAAATATTAGAAAAGTAAACCACATGCAAATCCACTTAATAAAACTACGGGCAAAACCACTCATTAAACCACTCATTAAACCACGGGAAAATCCACTTACAAAAATCACGGGCAAAACCACTTACATAAACCGCATGCACTACAACTAACCAAAACCACTGACATAAACTCCCAATAAAACCGCATTTAAAACCGCTATCATAAACCACATTAAATACCGATTTACAATACCACTAACATATACAAATATAATAAACCACCATCATAAACCACCAACCTCGTCGTTGATCACCCCGGCTATATGAGCGACTCCATCCAGTCGATACAGCCTTCCCGGATCGTCCCCCATCGCCTAAGTATGCTGCTACAGACTTTTTCGGGCCGGTTTTGGGTCGCTTTCTCTGGAATTTTGTGGGGTATGAGATTGGAAAACTGATTCGAATGAACTAGGTTCGAACTCCTTTTATAGGGCATTCACTTGTAATTCGAATCAATAAGGTTTGAATTACCTATTGTGCCGAAATGTGAGTAATTCGAATCAATACGTTTCGAATTACAACTTGTTGCAATCTGAGAGTAATTCGAATCAATTCGATTCGAACTCCCCTAAGTCACGTGATCTAAGTAATTCGAATTAATATAATTCGAACCATGCATGCATAATTCGATGCTAGTTGATTCGAACTACGTTCGAATAGTGCTTGAAAGTAATTCGAAGTGTATCAATTCGAATTATGTGTAATTCTAATTCGAATTATATAAAAGTGTTCTTTGGTAGATTGATATCTCAGATTTTTATTTGACGGATTTGGGTAAAAATGGTCTCCCCTCGGCGCATTTGGGATTTTTTACCCCCCAAAGAAATCTTCTCCAAATAATTTTTTATGTAAAGTGATGATCTCATACTTCTAATAACTTAATAAAGCTAGAAAATTGTTATATTGTAAGAGTACAAAAGCCCATTGGGAAGTACAAAAGGCCAGGAAGCAGGGGGACAAATCACATATTATCTGTCCATAAGGTACACATCACTTCACATGTACATTATTTATTAGAGTTTATTAAAATCCCAATGTGCCCAATAATGTAATATAACTAATAAATAATACAAACTGTCCAATTATAATTAGCATATGTGTATGTGGCTAGATTTTCTCTTATTAACATTGTTTATATTCATGTTATTCCGAATATGTTTTTCCAGTTAGATTTAGCTTCAAACTTCTAAACCACTTTATGTTAGGACGCTCAAAATAGTGAAAATTGTAAGAGACCTAAAAAAAAGTTTAAATTTATTTTATTTAATATTTATTAATTTTAATAATAAATAATAAATATTAAATAAAATAATTTTTAATAATTTTTAATTAATTTTTTTATTATTAAATATAAGAGTTTTGATTCTAAAAATAAAACCACAAAATACGATATTTAATAGGTTTAGGGTTAGTTTAGATTAATTTTAAAAAAAAGTATTTTTATTCTTTTAAAAAAAATTTTTAACAGACAAAAAATTATTTTATATTTGAATAAATAAAAAAAATAAAATATTAAAAACATTTTTATTTTTTATTTTTATAAAATATTGTTAGTTTTTAAAAAAATTTATTTTTTTCTTTTAATAAAAATAATTTTTTTTAAAAGACGTATCCAAATTCTAAATAAATTTTAAATTGAATAAAATTATTTTATTTTAACAAAAAGAAAGGTACTTTTTTCACTAAAAAAGCTAATCTAAACTAACACTTAGTCAATCAACTCTTGATTAAGTGGGTTAATTTGTTTAAAGTTTTCATTATTTTTTAATTTTTTAAAATCCAATCTAAATATCTCATGTTTTAACTAATAATTTATTAAATGGACAAAAAATTGGCACAAAATTAATATTTTAGCTCAAATTTTTATTTTTAATTAAAAATTGTCTATTCAAAAAATAAAAATAAAAAATAAACAGATCGATTCGCTTAGACAATCAAATTTATCTTATATGAATTAGACTTTTATTTTAAAAAATTCGTATATACTTAATATATAATTCATCCGAACTGTTTAATCCACAAATTTAAACAGACTTAAATGAGATGAGTCAATCAGTTTGCCAACCCTACTTCATGCGAAGGTCACATGCACATGTTGGACATTATACTACACTATTGAAACTAGCTATGGGATGAGATGAGACTTTGTGTATAATTTAATTAATCATTATTTGTCAATTTTTGAACCCCAGAAGCACGTGAATTTTAAATGAAGGGACATATAGCAGCCATAGTTGACCCTAAAGAGTTGATTATTATAAGAAAAAAAAATTCTTAATTTTTTAATTTAAGAACATATAAATTTTTAATTAATTAAAAATATAAAAATATTTTTAATCTTTTAAAATACAAAATATTTAAATTTTTTATTTAAAATATATAAAAATAAATTAATTTTTCAAAAAAATTTAAATGTCTTATATTTTAAAAAATAAAAAATCAAGAACCTATTTATTATTTATTTTTATATATAATAATTTAATGAATTATGCATCCAATAATACATCATTAGCAGAAGAAAAATTGAACATGAACTTAGCACCGAGGAAAAAAAATGCTGTTAGTACTGCAGTTCGTAGTGTAGATTGTAGAATATTAAAGTCAACCAAACGATTAACACATACAGAAAGATCTTTTACATTTTGCGATAAAAGGATGATGAAGACAGTAAAAACGACGTGTGTCTTTTTTTTTCCTCAATAATGCTATTTGTACACTAAAGTCAGCCACTAAAATCAGATACTAATATATTTGTGTATGTATATAATTTAATTTATTTTTAATATATATTTGTATTATAATATGTATTTTATATTGATGACTAATTTTAATAACTAATTTTAATGTACACGTAACATAACTATTTCTTTTAAAAATATGAAAATTGACTTGAAGTTTATCTCCTAATATATCTTTTGTGTAACTGAGTTTTACATAAATTATCTTATTAAATTTCCTGAAAAGGACAATTATATCTAAAAAATGTTCTATTTGGTCAACTTAATAATCCAAGTTTATATATGTAAGGGGTTCAACAACGATAATTGATAACAACAACGACTAAGCGACTTTTCTTTTAATAGAATCATAATCATAATATCGGCAGAAAATCCAGCAACGTCTAATTATTGTATTTGTAATTTTTTATTTTTTTGGTTTACAAAAGGTTTAGAGCCCAAGAAAACAAAAACTAAAACTTTAAACGAGAGATTATAAGAGGTAATAAAACTCTTCTACTATCATCATCAATAATGTGCCTTAACTCAAGTGGGGGAAGGTCAAAGAAGTGAAATCCTAAAAAAGTTTTTAAGTTGTTCTTAGCAAGTCAATCTGTACTTCTATTGGCTTTTTTATAGATATATTTTATATTCAACTGTCAGTCTCTCTTCACGATCTGACCGATGCTTCTGACCAGAGCCTCCGGATGATTCTGGATTTCTTACTTCTTCTGCAGAGTTTGCAGCACTGCTCTAAAATCTGTCTCCAGGATAGCTTTTTTGAATCCTAGGTCCCACGCCATTTTAAGTCCCTGGAAAACGCCCCAAAGTTCTGCTTTAAATGCTGAACATGTTCCAATGTTCATCATGTATCCTGCTAGCCATCTTCCTTGATAATTTCGAATAATGCCTCCACAGCCAGCCCTCCCAGTGGTTACGCAGGCAGGGCCGTCCACATTAATCTTTATCCATAGTTCAGAGGGAGGAGACCAGCCTATTAGAATCTCCCTTTTTCTTACGTTTTGGATGAGATTTTCTTTTTTGAAAGCTTTATCCAACCTTTGGATGTAATCCATGATGATGCATTCTGTTTTCGGTGGCCTTTTAAAAGGGGGAGCAAAAATTTTCTTATTTCTCCAGAACCATAGCCACCAGCAAGTAACCATAAAGATGGTTTTCCATTGGGTTTTGGAATTTGAAACTGCTTCCACGGTTAGATTCCAGCGGATCCAGGTCTCGAAGGGAGCTCTGAAGAACTCTAGTATGTGCACCGGATTTGAGTTGTGACCATATCCTGGATGCAGCTGGACAATCCCTGAGAGTATGAAGGATAGTTTCAATGGTTTGAGTGCACATATGACAGTTTGGGTTGGCTCCAAACATTCGATTTCTTCGATCTGATGTCATGAGTCTGTTGTGAACAACTAGCCACATGAAGATCTTAATCTTTTGTGTTCGATCTGATGTCATGAATCCTTCTAGTATTTTGTTCTCCCCCCCAAATGAATTTTTTCTGGCATTTTTCAATTTCTTTACACACTCCAATAGAAAATTTTCCATGCTGCATATTGAAGTTTAGAGCTGGGTTAATGACTGATTGTGCAAGAGTGATACGACCAGCTAAGGAGAGACAACTGGTTTTCCAGCCCTTTATTCTGCTGTGCACCCTTTCAATAATGTTGCCATAGTTGTCCTTGTTCTTTTTGCTGTTGGTTAGAAGGGTTCTTAGGTATCTTCCTAGACATGGAACCTCTCTGTAGCTACATGTTCTCATAACTTTATTTCTCGTATCCATTTCCACATTTTTGGAGAACAGAATAGATGTTTTCTCCTTGCTTATAATGAGACCTGATGCTTTACTGAAAATTTGGAGCATCCTCAAAATTCTCCTGATTTGATTTTCTGAGACTTCTGCAAATAATAGGAGGTCATCTGCAAAAAGAAGGTGGGATATGATTGGTCCCTCTCTACCAGCCTTCATGGGTTTCCAATTTCCTTCTTCAACTCCATCTTCAATGAGCATTGAGAGTTTATTCATGGCGATGACGAAAAGGTAGGGAGATATAGGGTCTCCCTGCCTAATATCTCTAGTTGGTGTGAATTTTTCTGTTTTTCCCCTATTCCAAAGTATCTGGTACTCCGTACTGGATACGCATGCCATGATCAGAGTTAAAATCCTGTCTGAAATGCCATACTCCACTAGACATTGATGAAGAAAGTTCCAATTCAAACGATCATAAGCTTTGGCAAAATCAATCTTGATTGCCATGAAACCATTCTTCCCCTTCATTCTTTTCATGCTATGGATCATTTCAGAAGCTATTATGATGTTGTCATGTATAAAGCGTCCAGGGACAAAACTGGATTGATTGGGGGAGATTCTCTCTGATAAGGTTGGTTTAATTTTGCTGACAAGAATCTTGGCAAGGTACTTGTAGATGACGTTACGAAGGGCTATCGGGCGAAATTGAGAAACAAATTCAGGCTGGTTTGTTTTGGGAGTCAGTGTCAAGAGGATTTTATTTATGTGTCTGATGGCCTCCGGTTTTCTCCACAAAGATTGAATGTAGTTGCACACCGAACTTTTTAGAAGGCTCCAGTTTTCTTTATAGAAAAGTGCAGGGTAACCATTTTCTCCAGGTGCCTTGAGGGATCCAATGTTGAAAATAACGGCTTCAATCTCCCAATGAGAAGGTATGATTTCCATATTTCTTCTTTGGTTGCAATTAAGACTAGGAGGGTTGTGGAAGGTTATCATGATGGGTCGGTTGAAATTCTCCTCTTCATAAAACTTATCAAAGAACTCCATAACTAGCTTCTTGATCATTTCAGGGTCTTCAATGCAGCACCCATTCTCATTTCTGATTTTAAGCACTCTATTTTTTCTTCTTCTCACTAGAGTCTTTGTGTGGTAAAATCTTGTGTTCCTGTCGCCTTCCACCATCCACTGTTGCCTAGATTTTTAAAGCCATAAAATTTCTTCCTGGTCCAAAATTCCTTCTAATTCAGCATTAAGTTCCTTTTTCAGTTTCTACAGGAATTTATTTTTGCTGTAGGTATTTTATTTTTGTATACCACTGAGTCTGTTTAGGATATTTTGTTTTCTACGAAAAATATTTTCGAAAACCTCTGTGTTCCACTTCTTCAAGCAATCAGTGAGATTCTTGAGGGCTTCTGGAAATTTAATGTCTTCCTTCCACACTTGCTCTACAAAATTAGAGAAGTCTTCTTGAGTGCACCACATAGCTTCAAAACGGAATGGTTTTTCTCCAAGTGTGTTACAGTTTGGGCTCAGGATCGCCAAGATTGGGTGATGATTAGACTGAATTCTGGGAAAGATTTCAATATGTGCATTTGGAAACATCATTCTCCAGTCTGGGTTAGCAATAGCTCTGTCTAACCTCTTGAAGACCCATTGCTGACCATTCTTTTGTCCACCTATCCAAGTATATTTTGTTCCTACATACCCCAAATCCATCAGGTTGCAACTATCCATTCTCCTTTTGAATCTCTTGCACGCATGTTCGTTCGATCCTGTGCCACCCTTTTTCTCGTGTTCCTTTGCGATGTCGTTGAAGTCTCCTATCAACATCCAAGGATGTCTCATATGTGTAGCTATAGCTTGTAAGTTTTCCCATAGCTCCTTTCGGTTCCCTTCCTGTGGACTGGCATAAATAGCTGAGAGGTTCCAGTTTTTCTGATCCAGATCAGTAATCTCCATGTGAATGAATTGTTTATGAGATTTCAAGACTCTCACCCTCAGATAGTTGATTTTCCACAAAACCCATATACCTCCGGAGAAGCCCTCAGCATCTTCAATGACGTAATAGGCAAACCCCATCTCCCTGATAACTTCTTTTGCTCTGGACCCACTGCACTTTGTTTCTACTAGTATCACCATATCAGGTTTTTTTTGGAACCACAGTTCTCTGAGCGTGCGAATAGTAGCCTTATTAGCCGCTCCATGAATATTCCAAGAGAGGATTTTCATGATCAAGAGAAGGGGGGATAGATAACTACCACTTAGCTCTCAGCTCCAAAGTCTCAAAAAGGGCCTTAGGTCCTATCATTGGCATTGCATTTTCTCCACATTGCGTGGAGAGGTTCTCTCATGGGTCTTTGCTTCACATACTTCTTTTTCAAAAATCTCCATAGCCTCAACAAGCACATTGCTATTCACTGATCCAAAATCCATGTGTGTTAAGTCTGTTGGGTCTGGAGGTTTTTCGGGTTCCTCTACCACCAACCCAGAAGTAATCATCTCAGATTGCTGGGAAGCTGGTTCTGGATTAGTATATGCCTAATTCTCCTGATAATGCTTAGGTTCTTCCATTATTTTCATGTGATCAATGGTGTGTGGTTCTGTAGTATGTTCAAGTTATTTTTCTGTTTGGGTTATGGTTGGGTCTGTTATTGGGTTACATTCTTTTGGGCTCAGTGTTTGGGGCAGATTGTGAGCAGATTTTGGGCTATTAATTTTGGGTTGGCCATTTATAGTGGGTTGGGTTGCTGGTTTGGTCTGGTCATGTGCAGGTTTTGGGCTAATGATTTTAGGGCCGGATGCAGATTTTGAGGGTTGCAGACTTGCCTCTCTGTTAGGTTCTCTCTGGTTTCTCCCTTCTTCATTCTCTTTGTTGTTATTTCTTTGGCTCAGTGAAGTAGTATTGTTGTTTTCTTTGGATGCTTCTGATTCATTCTCTTTTTCCATAACGACCTCCTGCAGCACTGCAAAGCGGGATTTTTGTCTACCATTATTATCATCCTTCTCCTTTCCTTTTTGTGCACTCCCACTACTTGTACATTCACTGTTTTTGGCAGATTTCCTTTCACGTTGTGTACGTTGTACCAACATCCAAGGGCCATAGCCGTGTGGATCTTCAGAAGTGACTTCCTTACCCTTGTTTTCTTTCGTTTTTTCATTATTGCCCTTTCCTTCAACCTTCTCTCTCGTCGCTTGATCTTCCATCCTGTTCATCTGTTCATTATTTCCTGCATTTGGGAGGTTTTTGAGATCTAGACAAACAGCTTTATCATGTCCAAATTTTTCACACTGGAAACACACCAAATGTAGGCCTTCATATTCCACCAGATATGTGGCTCCGTTAATCTGGTACTGGGATACCAGGGGCTTGTCTAGATCCACCTCTACGCATATTCTTGCGTATTTTCCTCTGGAGACGCTTTTCGTATTCGTATCCACCTTCAAAGTTCTTCCCACAATGCTTCCTATCTTCTCCAGAATTGTTCTATTGTAGTATTCTATCGCCAAACCAGGAAGTCTTACCCACACAGCAATATTGTTAATGGTTGCTGTTTGAGGGTTAAACTCTGGTTTTCATAGTCTTAACGTCAGGTAGTGGTCTAGAATCTTCCATGGTCCCTCCATGAGAGCATAATCTAAGTCTTCAGAGTTGTAGAACTTGACCAGAAAGAAGTCGTTCCCCAGGTCAATGACATCAATGCTCCCATACTTACCCCACATTGATTCTAGTCTCCTCTCTAGAGCCAGTAGTGAGATCTTTCTGCCCAGAAGCTTTACGATGATGGATTCCCACCAGTCCTTGCATATTTCTCTTTTAACTGCTTCGTTGATCACCAAGTTATAAATCCCGCTAGCAGTTTTTTCAATGGTGACATCAGGATGGACTTCTTCATCTTCGCTTGATTCTTCTTCCATGGCTCTTGCCTCCTGTTCGACTTTATCAACACTTTTTTCCGCTTTAACTGCCTAGGCAAAAGAACGAAGTTTCTCGCCTTCCCCCCAAGCTCCAGTTGGTGGGTTCAACGTGATTGGAGCAGAGTTGGCCACTTGACACTCCCCTTCCTCCATCCATTCTTCAACTCGAGGTACTGGGGCCGTGCCTCCTGTGAATTCTTCTCCTTCCCCTAGCTTTCTCACTTTTTTGATGGACCTGTGGAGGAGTTCCCCCTCTGACCTTGCCTCTTCTCTGGGTCCATGCGGCCTTGCCGCACCTCCCCGGACAAAGCCGTCTCGCATCCGCCTTTCAATCGTGCTTTCCCCGACAGTTCACACACGAAGTTCGTGAAATTTTCTACCTTCTCCACTCTTGTATTTGTATTTTTGGTTTTTGGAATGAATACTGTAATTATTGTAATTTTGGTCACAAATGTAGAGTAATAAAAAGTTGTCAAAAAAGGCCTAAAATCATAAGCCCAAAGTTCAATTTACTAGCCTAGTGGGTTTAGAGTTCTGTATTCAAAAATTACCAAAAAGACGAAAACGAGAGTTCTGTATTCAACTCTCATACACTTCATCAATTACGTGTTGTATTTCATGAACAAAAACAGAATTACGTGTTGTATTTTAACTTCTAAGTGGCGAATATTTCTGTTGTTCTGTTTTTATCATAAATTGAATGAAAGGAAAAAAAAAGGACAAACAAAAAAAAATCAATCACCATTTATAAGGTCGAACTTCCGACTCTATTATTTTGCTTTCCATTATGAGTAAATATTTCATCTGAAAAAAAAAATTTGCTGGCAAGCAGTTTTTAGTAATTTTAGCTAGTATTTAGTTAGCATAAATGTTATATTATTTTTAATTAATAAATTTAATTAATTTATGTATATAAATTTTAATAAATATAGATAAAAATTATGTTAATTTAGATATATAAATTCTAATAAATATAAATATAAATTATTACTAGTCAAATATTAATTTAAAATAATAATATTGGCTGACTATATAACATTGCTATTTGATTTGTTCATACTGAAAGGTCTCAAACCTGATGGTCAAATTCAAATCTACCAGTCCACTTAGAAAATTCAAGAACCAAGACATGCTCACAAAACCAAGTCCTCTGAGTTGAAGAAAATGCTTATTCATCAAAAAGATGGCACTAGAGATAGAATGGTATGACATAGTGTGCTTTGGTATTGTTTGTGTGGCCTTTGTAGGTGCATTATGGGTGCTGTGGATGAATGAAGGTGCCTCCAATAGAGTTTTTGAGAGCATGTATGAGAGCCTTCTTGTGACTCAACCTGACAATGAAGTTGTTGTGACCGTTTTGCCCTCCGGCCATGTTAGCACCTCTCAGTTATGGACCAGTTGTTGGGTTGGATTGAACCCTTTCTGGCTCTTACTCACACGTTTCCTTTCGTTTGTGATCATGGTTCTTTTCTTAGCCTGGGATGTTGTCACGTACGATGCAACCATCTTTGTTTACTACACTGAGTATGTTCCTATATTCTTTTCCTTCCAATTTATGTACTCCAATGTTTTATAAGTATTGTTGGATTTATTTTGAAAGAATTAGCGATCAACCATTCATGTATCTGTTCTTATGAACTTAAATTTTTGGGACAAATAGTATTATGATTATATGATATCAGAGTTTTTATGATAAAAAAATTTAAGAAATGCATTCATTACATGTCAAGCATATAGTAGTACTGATCTTAGTGTCTTACATTATTCTTATACTATGCATTGAGACAAATAAAGAATCTTATTGTATGTTTTTTTCAGGTGGACTTTCACATTGGTCATCATATATTTTGGGGTATGACAAGAATAATGTCAATCCCATCTGTTTAATGGAAGTAAGATAATTAAGGCATCTAATTAGCATCTAACTTTGAACTTTACATATGCATTAGATGGGGACCATAGTTTCTGCACATGGATGTTGGAATTTCTGTAGCAAAGCAACCATTGACAGTGTGAAACAAACAAATGGTTCTGTTAAGTTAGAAAGCCGCTATGCAAAAGTGGAGTTTCAACAAAGAGCAGGTTTCTTGGGTTACTTAGTGCAAACCACATATCAGGTTGATCAAAGTCAACTAATCAACATACATTGGGTCTTATATATATATATATATATATATATTTGTTTTGGAAAATATTCCAATAAAAATTGATACTTGATGATATGCTAGATTGCCCTTGAAGATCTAAACGTGACTCTGTTGACAGAAATAATCACATTGAAAACATAGTGATTAAATGAGTTTGCTAATATATTATATATATATAGTTTTGAACTGATATTCTGCATATTTTAACAGACATGTGCAGGGGCTGTGATCCTAACAGACGTTGTATTTTGGGTTGTTATAGTCCCATTCTTATCTATATCTCACTTAAGACTAAACATGGTGAGTGTGATGACTTTAAATTTTCTTTCATTTGATGTGTATTTGTGCATTCAATCTTAATTGGGAATTATCTAGTCATTGCACATCTTAATTAATCTCTGTTGAATAAAGGATATTTTTTTTTTAATAATTTTGTTGTTGTATGCTTGGCAGTTGATGGGTTGCATGCATGCTTTAAATGTAGTTTTCCTCTTCTTGGATACAGCTCTGAATAATCTCGTAAGTGTATATCATATGCCCAGAAAAGAAAAGGAAATTCTATAATTGTCAAATCATTTATTTGTCTAAGGACTAATGATATTTCATATTCTTTATTTTTAGCCATTTCCTTGGTTTAGATTCTCATATTTTGTAATCTGGAGCTGTGGTTACATTATTTTCCAATGGGCCATCCACGCATGTGGTTTTCCATGGTACTTTATTATTTGATGTGTCTTTTCTCTTTTGTATATTATTACAACTAGTGTCGCATCTTTTAAAAATATGATATCTAAATAGTAAAAATCACCTATAGTTATTTTGATATGAAGTTGATATTTAAAATTTATTAAATAATTTAAAAATTTGGACTAAATTATTATCTTGTGTTGTAATCTTCTTTCTTATATAACAGGTGGCCATACCCATTTCTTGAGCTAAATAACAAGTGGGCTCCTCTCTGGTGAGTATCATGTATTATGAATTTATGATACTACATAATTTTAAGTAAATAGTATTATATTATAGTATTAATTGAGTAGTATTATCATTTCTCCAATACTATATTGATATAAACCCAGTCATTATTTTTTATCCTTACAATAATGCAGGTATTTTTGCTTGGCGGTAATTCACATCCCCTGTTATGGAGTGTATTTCTTGATTGTGAAAGCCAAAAATACACTTCTTTCCAGATTGTTCCCTCATGCATTCTTCAGGCCAAACTAGTTCGATTAGGTTGTCTCACATCAAGAATCTCTTGTAGTTGGGGATCTTATGCAATCGACTCTTGCACAAGTAAACATGATAGGTGTTTCTTTCTTGCAATTTATTATCATGCAAAACTCACGAACACCTTTAGAGGAAAAAATGGATATTAAAGTTGTAATTTGATAACTATGGCTGGTTAAACACCCATCAGGCATGGACGGTGATACTGATACAATACAATATAGAATATGAAATATGTGGATGCGCAAATTTTAATTTTTTTTAAGATAAGAAACATCACATGTGTATAAAATATAAAATATTTTTAAAATAATTTATAGTAACATTTTAATATTGTATTTATATTAAAATATAAATTATATATTTTAACTATTTTTAATGTTTTGTTAATTTTAAAATATTTTTTGTATTAATAAATAATAATATATTATTTTTAAATTTATTTTAAAAATATAAATTAAAAATAAAATTAAATATAATTAATATATAATAATATTTAAATATGTCAATATATATTTAAAAAATATTTTATATTTTTTATTAAAATACAATTAAATATAAAAAATACATATATTAAATAAATATCAAATAAATATCATATTCAAAATATGGTCCATGCTTTATAGTTGAACGCAAATCAAACTGTCCTTTTATTTCATAAGCAACGCCAATTTCATCCCCCCAAAAAGGTCATATTTGCAATTTATTAGGTACTTCCACACGTTGAATTCAATATGAGTGGTCTCAAACAGGGGGGTTTATATATAAAGTGTTATTGACTCGATTAATAAACTAAGAGTATTTTTAATTGGGTGTATTTTTAAAAAGTGAATTAATTTAAAATTAAAATTTATATTAAAATTAATTGATCAAATAAAATTAGTATTATCTTAGTGATATAATCTTAGTTTAATAGATAACTATTAAAATTTTGATATTCATATAATTATATTAATAAAATAATTAAAAATATAAAATTTTAATTGAATTAAAACTAAACATTAAAAGAATAAGTTTTATTTTTAATTTTAAATCACTATTTATAACAAATAGTTCTATAAATGTTCAAAATAAAGTTAAAATTGAAATTAATATTAAAAATATTCTAATACATCAAATCATCTGTTTTTAAGGTTTTTTTTTTTACAAATTTTAAATACCTTTCTTCTAATGCAATCGTATATGTTTTATTTTTAATATATTATATCAAATATCAATAATAATATTAAGTGTATATTAAAATCAGTAATTATTAATATAAAATATGTATTAAAATTAAATTAAATAATATATATTTATATATAAATATATTATTATTAATTTTTGTGTACAGATATTTTTTTTTAGTAAATTACAATAACAACAACCTATTTACTAATAAACACTTAAGTTGCATTAAAGAGTGGTAATTTAATTTATTTTAAAAGTAAGAATACACGATCTGTTAATTGAATTATCAAATAAATTATGGTTATAGTGCTTGTTTGGGCGTTATTATTTTGATAGAAAAAAGATATTTTTTCAATAAAAAAAGATATTTTTTTTTATTCTTTAGCGTGATTGACAGATTTTTAGTAGTAAAAATAAAAATACTAAAAAAAATTAAAAAAAAAAAACATTTTTTTTAAAAAGTTGTAATTTATATCTTTTTTAAACACAAAATTAAACAAAATTAAAAATAATCAATAATAATACTAATTAATACTGTAGTTTTTTTAAATAAAAAATTTATAAATTATAAATATAGTTATAATATATAATTAAAGATTAATATATAAATACTTTTTTTATAAATTATAAATTATAAATTTTAAAATTTATTTAATACCAATTTAGATATTTTAAGTCTATGATTTTTTGAATTCTAATTCACAAAACAAACTTTTTAAATAGATTTGTAGACTTATCGAGATTTAAATTTCGAGGCTTGAGTTTGGTAAAAAA
The DNA here is from genome assembly GCF_003086295.3 of Arachis hypogaea. NCBI lineage: Eukaryota > Viridiplantae > Streptophyta > Magnoliopsida > Fabales > Fabaceae > Arachis > Arachis hypogaea. The sequence continues at coordinate 13,897,562 of NC_092051.1, forward strand.
AATTCTATAAAAAATAATAGATCTAAATTTATACCATTTATTTACGGTGAATTTTAGTATACAGATCAAAAAGTCATACAGATTTAAAGATTTGCTTACACCACACTTTTTAAAAGTCACACTTTTCACTTTAAACCATAACTCTTTACAAAGAAAAGCGTCACCTAATGAAAAAAAGTAAATTAGAAGATTTAAGAGAAGAAATAATTAAATTATCAAAATTAATAGATCAAAAATTAATGATTTTAACTAATGTTAACTGTAATGACACCAAATTCTTAAAATCAATACAAAATGATTTTTCTCAAAATCTTTATTTTACTATAAGTTTTATTGAAGGACTTCAAAAACCTGAAAAAACTTATTTTTCACACGGAACTTCTAAAAAATGCTACCATGGAAATGATTCCCTACATCTTTATCATACTTTTAACCCACAATTAAATTCTATAGTAGATATGCTTGAAGAAATATTAATATCCATAAAATTTCAAAGAAATAAGGAAAAAGAGAATCCCAAAGAAGAAAAATTCCAAAATATAATCAACATAACAGACTTAAAAATAAAACCACCATTGAAATTATGAATATTGAAAAAAAATTAGAAGAAGTTACAATGCTTTTTAAACAATTAAAAATGGCTCAAGAAAATAATATTATGGAACATGGTTTTCAAATAGAAGAAGAATTAGTAAATTCTGAAAATATAGAAAATGAAAAACACATTCTAGACTATTCAAGTGACGAAGAACCAGCAATTCCAATACAAGTAAAAAATGAAGCTGGAACATCTAAGGATAATCAATCTCAATTTAAATGGGAAACAGGTTTTGATAATTATGCTTTTAAAAAAGGGTTTAAAAATAAAGATTCAAAATATACAAAAATACCATCAAAATATGTTCCTAAAATCCAGGAAATGGAAGGAGAAAGAATGCTCGATTTAGACTGCAAAAAGAACGAAAAAGAAATTTTCGAAAATTGGTTGAATTCCTTTTTATTAGAAGCCTTTACTAATCCAAAACTTAGTGAATTGTCTGGAAGAGATATTTGGAATTACATAGGGTTTCATACTAAAGGAACTATAAGAGATTATATGACATCAATAGAAAACCAAATAATAGAAGAATTAGCAACAAAAACTACAGCTTATGATAAGATATTATATATAATGATGATTCTATATAAAGAATTTTTTGGAAAAAATATTATAGATCATAGACAAGAAGTTTCTAATAAAGAATATCAAGAAGCAAAAAACTATTTAGCTAATATTCAGATATATGATCTATGTAATGTGGAGTCTTATATATGTGAATATAGAATACATTATTACAAATTAAAAGAAGAAGATAAAAATCATTATCTTAGTATGTATATAACAAAACTTCCATATCCTGCTAATGAATTTATAATGGGAAGATTTATAAGAGAAATAAATAGAGGAACAATTGAAAATAACTTTGGTGGAGCAACTTTTGCAATAAGAGAGGAAATAAAAGAACGTTGTATGCAATAAGCAACTCAAAAAGATTTGCAAACATAATTAGAATTTGTTGTCAAGATAATGAAGAGATACCTCAAAAATATGGTCTTAATAAAAATTTTCAAAGAAAAAGAAAATATCAATTTAGAAAAAGAAAATACTATCCAAACTGGAGAAAAAAGAGATATTTTAGAAAGGAAAATAATAATAAAAACAAAAGACAAAGAAATAACTATTGTCCGAATAAAAAAGAAAATTGTAAATGTTGGTATTGCCAAGAAGAATGACACTATGCAAATGAATGTCCGAAAAAGAAGGATAAAAATGATCTTACTAAACAAATAGAAATTGCTAAGTCTTGTTTCATGGAACCTTTAGAGGAATCTGATGATAACTTAGACTATATTTTTGAATATGTCTCGGAAACAGACTCAGAGACTGAGTAATAATGCTACATTTATTACTATAAAAATAACAGAAAAGTTTATAAATGCTTTCATAGATTCTGGAGCAACACAATGCTTTGCTAGTTCAAATATAAAACTTGATTGGAAAAAATTAAAGAAACCATTAAGAGTTAGACAAATCAATACATAAAATTAACCAAAAAGCAGAGATGGTTGAAACTTTTATTCAAAATTATAGGTTCATTGTTCCATCTATATATATGTTAGATTCTGGAATAGATTTTATCATAGGAAATAATTTTTTAAAGCTATATCATCCATTCATTCAAGAATTAACATATATAGTTTTAAAAGCTCCACACGATTCTTCAATAAATCAAAAATCAAAACGTATAAAAATACCGACTACTACTATAGATAATATCTTAAAATTTAAAATATTTTCTATATTAAAGACATGTTATTTAAATTTATACTTTCAGATAAATATCCCAAAAAATAATCTTGAAATAAAGATAGAAGAACTTTTGGATGAAATTTGTGCTGAAAATCCTTTAGATATTAAAAATACAAATAACGAATTAGTAAGTATTAAATTAAAAGATCCTACAAAAGAGATAAATGTTCCAAATAAAATTCCTTATTCCGCAAGAGATAGAGAAGAGTTTTCACTAGAATGTAGAGATCTTTTGGAAAAGGGAATTATAAGATTAAGTAAAAGTCCTCATGCGGCTCCAGCCTTTTATGTCGAAAGCAATAATGAAATTAAAAGGGGAAAACGAAGAATGGTTATTAACTATAAGAAGATGAATGAAGCAACTATTGGTGATGCTCATAAACTTCCAAGAAAAGATTCTATTTTAGAAAAAATCAAATGAGCAACTTGGTTTTCATCTCTTGATGCAAAATCAGGATATTGGCAACTTCGTTTAGACGAAGAAACAAAGAAATTAACTGCTTTTACTTGCCCAACAAAAGAATCAACAAGTGTGTTGCTCTATGAATGGAATGTATTACCATTCGGATTAAAACAAGCCCCAGGTATTTATCAAAGATTTATGGAAGAAAATCTAAAAGAGTTAAATGAATTTGTTTTAGTGTACATTGATGATATACTAATTTTTACAAAACAGGATAGAGAATATCATCTTCAAAAATTATTAATAGTTTTAGAAAGATGTAAAGAAAAAGGATTAGTTCTTAGCAAAAAGAAAGCAAGAATAGCAAAACAAGAAATAGAGTTTCTTGGATTAATTCTATCCACTCAAGGAAAGCTAAAACTTCAACCAAATGTCCTAGAAAAGGTAAATTTATTTCCTAATAAAATAGAAGATAGAAAACAATTACAAAGATTTTTAGGGTGTATAAATTATATTTCTGATAAAGGATTTTTAAAAAATATAACAGAATGCACTAAAAGCTTATTTCCAAAAATAAGTACTAAAAAAGAATGGAAATGGGATGAAAAAAATAGTATGCAAATTCAAAGGATTAAAGAATTATGTGAAAAACTTCCAGAACTTTATATTCTAGAAGAAAATGACTACTTAATAGTAGAAACAGATGCTTTAGACATAACCTGGTTAGGATGTCTAAAAGCTAAGAAAGCTATAAAAAGTTTGGAACAAGAAAAAGAATCACTAGATTCTAAAGATTCCCCAAAGGAATTACTTTGCAGGTATATTTCAGGGACTTTTACTCCAACAGAACAGAGATATACCACTCATGAAAAGGAAACTCTAGCAGCAATTAAATCTCTTAAAAAATGGAAAATTGATTTACTACCCAGAGAATTTATATTAAGGACAAATTCAAGTTACCTAACAGGTTTCATACGATATAATTTAAAAGTTGATTATAACCATGGACGATTAATAAGATGGCAATTATTTTTGTTACAATATCCAATAAAAATTGAATATATTAAGGGTGACAAAAATGTTATTGCAGATACATTAACAAGAGAATGGAGTTCGTCTACAACGCATTAGATCAAGAAATTCAAAAATATGAGCAAGAACTCGAAAAATGCAAGCATTGTCAACAAATAAGGACACAGATCCAATCTCTCAAGAAGGCCATCGAAGCAATGAAATCAACACAACAAGCAAAACCATCAGAGTTCAGCCAGCTAAGCGTGGTGGACAAATCAGGTGAAGAAAAAATTTCAGAAAATAAAACAATTGCTGAAATCATTAAAAAATCCACCCAAGATAAAAAATATTATGTAATTTATAATAGCCCCATGAAAGGAGTATATGATGCCTGGGAAAAAGCAGCACCATTCACACATCAATCAAGGATAATTCATAAAGGAGGGTTTCTAACACTGGAAGAGGCAAAGGAATCCTTCAGGGAATATGAAGCTCTCCATCTAGAGCAAACCTTAAAAAGAGCAGATAAAGCTCCAGTTCAAACCCAGAGAACAGGGATAATAAGAAACATTCCTACAAGGGCTGAAATCAAGGAAAAGAAAAGGGTCTGTAGATCAAATCTCAGAGAAACCCTTAACATAGTCCTGAATTGGTCTGTAGATCAATTTTGGGATATTATCCTATTGCCAAAGAACAGCTAACAAAGCTGGTTATATTCCCAGATGCTTTCCCATCTGACACCTATCAGTTTTTCCAATATGGATTAATTGATACAATTTTAATTTTTAATAATCTAAAAATTATTAGTGAGTTTCCTGCAGGATTCGTTGATGCAGTAAAGAGATTTAAAAATATGATTGACAATGTAAATCCAAGGGATATATCCCTAAAATTTATAAACAGTCAACCTATTTTTAATGAAGAAGAAGAATGTTTGGTTCCAGCACACCAAGTAATATTCATGTCCGTCTTCCCAAGAAATTTTCAACCAATTGATCAGATTCAAGATTTAACGATTTACAGTCATGAAGGAAGGTTAGCCAGCACATTAGCAAGGGTCTTTGAAAGAACTCAAAAAATAACGAGGAATCTCACACAAGGATTAATTATAAAAGTAGAAATACTCTGCTTGTGTCCAGTAAAAGAAATGAAATTGAAGAAAGAGAGATGAGACTCTTGGTAGAATTTGAATCAGCATTCTACAACTTATCTGGACTTTTAGAAAAGCTCCCTGAAGGGATAAAAAGGAATCTCTGCTATTTAATAAAAGACAGAGAAGACCACAAGTGCCAGCTATGTGCCTCAGAGATATCTGAAGAATGCAATAATGAAACGGAATCAACTCACATGATGAAGGAAGGAGACAATGCATCTGAGGGTCACATGATAAAAGAGGAGGACAGTGCATCCGAAGCATCTCTCAACATTATTGCATAGTGACGTAAGCACTTAGGTCATAGAGCACCAACAATGTAGCTGGTGCAAAAGAACAAACAATGACGTAAGCAATGACGTCATAAGAAGGGTAAGGATGGGAATTGTCCATCAAACCCAACTATTATAAATAGGTTGCTTAGGCAATTGTAAAAGGATCAGACAATAAAAAGCAGGAGGCTAAGAGCACTCATATGCTAGGAGAGCAAGGAGGAAGCTGCCAAGGCGATTCTATAGCCTGAGGAAGAATTCCCTTAGAGAAAAATAATTCTAAACTCCCCTCTGGAGTTAGCATCTACAATCTCCCCTCTGGAGATAAAAACACCTTATGTAAAATATACTAAATAAAGGAAGTTTTTCTCCAAAAAGGTACATCTTCATCTTAATCTTTAAATTATGAATTATTTAGAAAGTTTAGAATTAACAGAAGAATCTGATTATTATAGATTAACTGCTTTATTAGATAATGAAAAACAGGCTGTTCTAAAAACAGAATTAAATCTCAAATCAAATGAAAACTTTAATAAACAAAATCTCTTAAAGGAAGTTTTTAATAGAAAAAATATAATATACTATGGAAAAATTCAACTTGAAGCCCCTATAAAGATAAAATCCGCCAATGGAGAACTTGAAATAGCTTTGATAAATGATGAAGAATTAAGTAAACAGATTGAGAAAATTAAGGATCAACAAAAAAGATCTAAAATTGGATGGATTCATATTAGTACTATACAAGTCTTAATCAAATCTACATATATGAAAGGAATTAATTCACCAATAAGCTTAGCAATCTGTGACAAAAGAATTACTGATGATCCAATAGATCAAATAATTGGAATTGTTCATGGAAACTTGGCAAACGTAAATGTTAAATTCAATGCTTATCTTGGATATGCTATACCTTTATCAACTGAAAATATTGGAAGATCTATAAGTTTAGCTTATAAATTTCACAGAAAGAATCTAATGGAACAAGACGATGAACCATTTTCAATTACATATGCAATAAATTATGCTTTAACAAATAGCCATCATAGTATAATATTTAAAAACAGAGAAAGAATTTATGTCGATGAATTATTTCAGAAAATTGTAAAAACAGAAATACCAAAATATAAAGCTATTGAAAACCCAGTTCTATTATTAAAAGAACCATCAGGAAAAATAGTTTCATCGAATTTCCAAATAAAAGAATCTAAAATTAATAGCCCTTTAAGTTTATCTAAGTTAAAAATTAAAGAAGAAAATTCTGAAATAAAAGAATTAACAAAAAAAGTCGAAAAGTTAAATGAAACCCTAAACACTAAATTATGACAATAAATAAAGAAGAAATATATGTAACTTATCAAGACAAGAAACAAGAGCTCTTTGAAAGAGAAAATCGTTTAAATTATTTACAGTTTTCTGGAATAAATCAAAGGGCATTTGAAGCTCTAAAAATAATTTATGACAAGTTGAAAAGAGAAGTTGAAGAGCTAGAGAAATTAATAGAATCTCTGAAAAATAGTGTTGAATCGATGATAGAGTTTGCAGAAATTCTAAAATAAATAATGAAGCATAAAAAGATTGAAAAACCAGAAAATAAAATAAAAAGAAAAAGGGCGGAAAAATTAAAAAGTAAAATAAAGGAATATAAAAGGGAATTAAATAATCTTCAGATCGAAATTGATGACCTTATAATAAAAAGGATAAAAATAAGAATAAATATAAACAAGTTGGAATTAAACTTAAAAAATTTATAAATGCCTGGAAAACCATATTATGACTTAAAAGAATTAAAACTGTTGAAAGAAAAAATGGAGAATGAAGTTGAAAAATTAAAAAGATATTTAGAAACAACAGAAAGTGTAGAAATAAAAGAAGTTCTTGAGGATTTGAGAAATTATATTAAAAAAAAAGACAAACAGATAAAAGATTTTATATACAATAATCCATGCAAAAAAGAATATTATAAACTAAAACAAGATTGAAAAACTATAAAAATCAGAATTATAAATCAAGGACTAATAATAAATAATCACACAAGAAAAATAATAGAAATGATCAATACTTTAGATTATAAATTTGCACCACCAATTGAATCTATACAAATTATAATCTTATTTGAAGTAAAATACGAAGAATTAATTTCAAAAAAGAAAGAAAAGTCGAATGTTAAAAAATTGGTATCAGAGCCAAATTAACGATTAAGGGTAATACTTTTTTCTCTAAGCAACACTTTTAGTGATACACTTTTAAATTAATAAACAACCAAATAAAAAAAAAATCTATAAATCTGTACCAAAATGCATCTGTACACTAGATGGATCCTTTATTTATATATTCATCAAAACTAAAGCTCAACTCAGCTCGGTTTATTTCCATCGTTAGTTAATAGGCCACAGTTTATTAAGTTATAAATTGCATCGAACTACTACAAATTTTTAGTTTTAACCAATTTAAGAAAAGCGGTGTTGCAATTTTCTTGTTTCATAATAACAAACAATTCATGGTTGTGATTTATTAGAAAATTTGAGGAAAAAAATAAATTATATTTTCTAAAACCTTGAAGTATTTTTAATATATTTAAAACCATATAGAAAGAAATTCACATTAAAATTTTTCCATTAAATATACGAAAGATATAACCATTACAAAAACAAACATGATACTAAAGAAATTCCTTATTAAAAGGTATATATAATGAATTATTTATATTTATTTTATTTTTTGGCATTTTTTATTTTTAATATTCTAAATATAAAATGTATTATTTTATAAAAAACCAGTTAAAACCATCCAAAATCAATAGAGAACGAAATTATATTAGATTATGACTTAAATAATTTAGATTAAATTAATCTAATCGAATCTAGATCACGATGCATAATATTATTATTATTATTATTATTATTATTATTATTAAAAAATAAAAACTTTTATAATAAAAAAATAATTATTAACTAATTAAAAATTAATTTTCAGTACTTTCCCATATGGATGTTTGAGTCATTTTTACTTTTTAGTGGATAGAAATAGAATAGAAGATCAATCGAACCAACCCATAAATGATGGATTAAATATTTAATAAAAATCTATTTAAGCTCATGGTTTGTTTGGTGAATCAGGAAAAGATTTTTGTTGAGTTATCTTTTTTTAAAAAATCTCATAAAAAAATAAAAGTAATTTTATGTTTAGATATCTTATACAAAAAATCTTTTTATTTATTAATTATGTGCTTGTTTGGACGTCATTATTTTGATAAAAAAAAGATCTTTTTCAATAAAAAAGATCTTTTTTTATTTTTTAGCGTATTTGGCAAATTTCTAGTAGTAAAAATAAAAGCACTAGAAAAATAAAAAAAAATATCTTTTTTGAGAAGCTGTAATTTACATCTTTTTATAAAAGATATTTTTCTCTTAAAAAAAAAAGATATTTTTTATCTAATAAATAAACAAAAAAGTACTTTTATATCGTTATACCCAAACATAATTAATAGATAAAAAGATCTTTTTACATGGGATACCCAAACATAAAATTATTTTTACTTTTCCATAAGATCTTTTAAAAAAAAGATAATTAAAAAAAAATCTTTTCTTAAAAATTCACCCAAACAAGCTCTATGTTTGGGTATAATAATATAAAAATATTTTTTTGTTTATTTATTATATGAAAAATATCTTTTTTTTTAAGAAAAAAAGATTTTTTAAAAAAATATATAAATTACAATTTCTCAAAAAAATATATTATTTTTAATTTTTTTAGTGTTTTTATTTTTATTACTAAAAATTGGTCAAACACGCTAAAAAAAAAATTAATAAAAAATATCTTTTTTTTTATCAAGTGCCATACAAATAGTAAGTTGGGTTTGGGTCTACTGTGGCGGTGGCAATTCCCCAATACAGAGCGTTGCGTTTTGGTACCAAGTACCAACCACAGAACAAGAAGGTCCTTCTCGGAATTTTCAATTTCTCTGTTCCTTTCCTCGTCAAAATTTTCTTCGCCCCCACGCCTATCTCTGAATTAAAATATTCCAACCAAGAACATAAAGCTTCCCCTTCAATTTCAAACCCTAGAAAAAACGCACCTAACCTTGCTTTGTGATCAAGCAGATTTAGGGTTTCTATCTTTCTTCGCGATGGAGGATTGTTGTGCCGTTTGCGCCGAGCCCTTGGAATGGGTTGCTTATGGACCTTGCATGCACCGCGATGTCTGCTCCACGTGCGTCTCTCGCCTCCGATTCATATGCCACGATCGCCGTTGCTGCATCTGCAAGACCGAATGCGACACCGTATTCGTTACCAAGGTATACATAAAATTAGTATTGCCACTCCTCCATGAACTGGATGAATCTTGAATTTTCCGTCTGTTGCCGTATTATCGTATTGCTTCTTTTTCGTTCGTCTCTGTTCACTGAATTAAGATCTTAATTGCGCCACATTGGCATGTTTTGGTTGCAATTCAAATGCTAGTCAAGTCTCTAAGTTCCAAGTACATTGTCTACTATGATCACTGCCACTTCCGTTGTTGCTGTCATGACTTGTTCTCAGCTAATTTTTGTTAATGAGCATCTGATGAGAAATTCAAACATGGCATTATTGTTTTATGGATTTCTGCCGTTGAACTAATGTAGTAAAATTTTAAGTAATATTTGCTGTTACTGTTCGGAAGAGATAGATTGACACTGCCGTTTTTTATTGGAAATTATGTACTTCAAATATGGGGATTGATTTGTTAATTCCATGCTCTTTTAAGTGTTGTTACCTTTTGAGTTTGACGATGTTGTTGATACTCATTTTTACTGCATTCTTCCAGGCTCTAGGAGACTATACACGGACGATTAATGATTTTTCATCCTTACCCTCCGACCCAAGGGAGGGTAAGGTTGGATCATATTGGTACCATGAGGATACAAATGCATATTTCGATGATATGGACCATTACAGGATGATCAAGGCTATGTGCAGGCTCTCCTGCAGTGTATGTGACAGGATGGAGGAGCAACCACATGATGCCTCAAAGCGCCGGCAGAGGTTTAGGAATATAGAGCAGCTGAAGGGTCACTTATTCCACCGTCATAAGTTGCTTATGTGTAGCTTATGTTTGGAGGGGAGGAAGGTGAACTATAAAATACTATTGGGTTCATATAAATGTTTGTAAACGTGAACATGTGTAGTCTGATGGAAGAATTTGTAATCTGTTTTCATATTGAAGTTTTTGACCATCATGTCTATGGCATAGGTATTTATATGCGAGCAAAAGCTTTATACCAGAGCACAATTGAATCAGCATATAAGCACAGGTGATTCAGAAGTGGATGGAAGTGAGAGTGAGAGAGGTGGTTTTATGGGGCATCCTATGTGTGAGTTCTGTAGAACCCCATTTTATGGGGATAATGAATTATACACACACATGTCTACAGAACATTATACTTGTCATATATGCCAAAGGTAGGAAACTAGGAACTATGCCATTCAAGTGGGGAATATCCCTGCCTTTATATTGGTCTGAATGGATTGAAATATAAGTTTCATGCAATTTGTATGTTCAATGCAGGCAGCATCCAGGACAATATGAATACTATAAGAATTATGATGACCTGGAGGTAAGATATTTGTTATTTTTTTGTTTTATGTTCTTTCTAATTAAGGTGACTTGACAATATTTTTTTTGTTGCTTCAATCTTAAGAATTTGTATGATCAAATGTCTGCTGGTGCAGATCCATTTCCGTAATGAGCACTTCTTATGTGAAGATGAAGCTTGCCTTGCTAAGAAGTTTATTGTGTTTCAATCTGAAGCAGAAATGAAGGTGATTCCTATGACAAATAGATCTTTTTTCTGTTTTTTATCCCAAGGTTTTATTTAGGGTGGTTGGCTCTGCTATTTCTATCTAACATTGTAAATAAAATTATAAGTTGCTTTACTGTTGTGAGATTATTTCTCATTGTTAAATCTCTGTTTCTTTGTTTTTGGCTTAGAGGCATAATGCTATTGAACATGGAGGGCGAATGTCACGGTCAAAGCGTAATGCTGCTCTTCAGGCATGTACAGTGACAATCGATTCTGTTTGTTGTTGTTTCTCAATGGCAATCTGGCGTTGCTACGGCAAATAGTATATTCCTTTCTTTGTTACTCCTCTAAGCTAGCTTTTTGTTCTTCCCCTGCAGATACCGACCAGCTTTCGGTATAAGCGTAATGATCAAGACCAACGCCGTGGAAGAGGCCGCTCCTTTCGTCGTGATTTTTCTGAAAATCAACTTTCTATGGCCATTGAAGCCAGCCTGCAGATGGCTAATGCAGCGGAAACATTTCATGATCCATCATCTTCAAGTAGTGGGCAAGTTGCAGTTGATGATGGTAATGCTGATGTTGATTCTATTATTCAGCCATTTGAATCAGTAGCTACATCGGGATCTGAAGCATCTGCACGATACCTCCAAGCCTTAGGACCTAACTCGAGGAATGCAGCACTAGCAGATTCATCATTCCCTCCACTCCCACTAGCTTCCAGCAATGACCAGCAAAGGTCCAAACAGGAGTTGGAAGGTTCATCCAGTAATACCATGGCAGCACGCTTGCGTCGGCATGGGAACAGAAATGTTTCTGTAATTAATGCTGGTAATGCTTGGCCTGCACCAGGTCGTAATTCTACCCAAGCTAGACTGCAATCAAATGCTGCTCCTGGAGTGCCACGTAATTCTGGTCAGATGAAGACAGCAAATAACATTGGACCTTCACCCTCAACTTATGCTAGTTCTATTCAACCTACACCCAGAACTGCCCTTGCACAATCATCTGTTGGTTCTTCGCGGGATACACGT